>NC_089219.1:122304599-122604599 GCF_963924675.1 Phocoena phocoena
CCTGACTAGGAAGAATCTTAAAACCCATGGATATATATGTCTCCGTAAGAGAATCAAGCATGTGTACAGCGGCCGAAACGCAGCAGTGAAAATCAGATAAATCCAATTATCAAAATAAATTTCGAAAACAAAACACAAAGACAGTGAAATAGAGAGCAATTCTTAAATAATTCACTCAGGGCATGTGATGCAACCGTGATTGACCACATCTACACCCAGAGCTGGTTGAGACATAAGGCTGGACACTTCAGGCTGATAGCATTGGTGAGTTTCGGTGAACAAATGCAGACCCTTTGAAGTCATACTGCATGGTACCCATTCCATGGGTCCCAACTCTCCAGGTTCAAGGGATTCTTCCTCCAGCTAAAACATGCATGGGAAACGCAGAGTATCCTCCACCGTGTTATTGGGAAACGATTTAAAATGCATCTCAGTTTTCGTATCCTGGTTCTCGGGTTCACCATTCCAGATGCTTTACTAACACTCTCCCCGCTTGGAGAGTCAGTGCCTTTAACCTCCTCTTTGGCACAGCTTGCAATTTCTGTGCAAGATGAACAGGAATAGGGAGAACCAATGAGAGACTAGCTGTAGGTGTCTGCACGGGCAAATGTAACGCTCATTGCCCACCAGGAAGAGGAATTAAACAAAGGCTCAGTGTGCCCTGCCGGAAACAAATTAGGGCCTGAAGCAATCCTGCGGTTTTGTGCCCAGCTCACAAGAAAGCGAGTTGAAGAAAGGAGCTCAGGGGCACTGTAATTCACAAACCTGCAGAGTTATAAATGACAGCTATCTTCCAAAAGTATATTGAAGTAAGCCTGTGAAGGGGACTTGAAATCGGGGCAGAATTTCAGGAAAACGATTGCAGGGGGTAGACTGGAATTGCCCTGAAATCATAGGAAAAGAGGCACAACGTCGACAATGATGCACTTGGCCAAAAAGGGCGTATGCGTTCTTTCCTGAATGTATTCAGGAAAAAACGCATACGCCCTTTTTGGCCAACCAAGCAAGCCTGTAAAGGAAATCTGCACTACAATGAAATCTCACTGCCCCCCGGGCAAAAGGGCCATCTGAAAAAAGTGTAAAATCCAGAAAGATAGGACACGATATGGAGAACAGGGAGCCTTTTTATGCTGATTGGCAGGATGTAAATTGCCAACAGCCACCCTGGAGAAGTGTATGGTGTTTCCTGAAACACGTAAGAAATAAAGCAACACAGCCTATGGCAATTGCACTTATGGTCCTATTCCTTAGGGAAATTAAAATCAAAAACAGAGAGCCACCCCAAAGTTTGGGACGGCTATGTTCCCAAGAAGCTCGTCTACAGTACCAGGTAAATATCCCAGAAAGCAAATAATGGATAAAGAAGTTGTGGCACGTACATACAATGCAATATCACTCAGCAATGAAATCTGTGTCATCAGGCCCGTAGCGGCATAGTGAGTGGATGCAGGTACGGTGATTCTACGTGAACTACGTCACACAGAAAAAGAAACATCTTAAGATATCACTAATACACGGAATGTAAACTTGACTACACATGAACTGAATTACAAAACAGAACAGGGTCTCAAATTTAGAAAACCAACTAGTGCTTGCTTATGGGGAAAGGTGCCTTGGGGTGCTGCATAAAACCGGAGACTGAAATTAGCACAGATAACATTACATAAGCCAAATATGTAATAGACAAGACCTACTCCTTCCTCAACGAAATGGACTCAACACCACATATTCAACGCCTAGGATTATACCTGACTAGGAAGAATCTTAAAACCCATGGATATATATGTCTCCGTAAGAGAATCAAGCGTGTGTACAGTGGCCGAAACGCAGCAATGAAAATACGATAAATCCCATTATCAAAATAAATTTCGAAAACAAAACACAAAGACAGTGAAATAGAGAGCAATTCTTAAATAATTCACTCAGGGCATGTGATGCAACCGGGATTGACCACATCTACACCCAGAGCTGGTTGAGACATAAGGCTGGACACTTCAGGCTGATAGCATTGGTGAGTTTCGGTGAGCAAATGCAGACCCTTTGAAGTCATACTGCATGGTACCCATTCCATGGGTCCCAACTCTCCAGGTTCAAGGGATTCTTCCTCCAGCTAAAACATGCATGGGAAACCCAGAGTATCCTCCACCGTGTTATTGGGAAACCATTTAAAATGCATCTCAGTTTTCGTATCCTGGTCCTCGGGTTCACCATTCCAGATGATTTACTAACACTCTCCCCGCTTGGAGAGTCAGTGCCTTTAACCTCCTCTTTGGCACAGCTTGCAATTTCTGTGCAAGATGAACAGGAATAGGGAGAACCAATGAGAGACTAGCTGTAGGTGTCTGCACGGGCAAATGTAACGCTCATTGCCCACCAGGAAGAGGAATTAAACAAAGGCTCAGTGTGCCCTGCCGGAAACAAATTAGGGCCTGAAGCAATCCTGCGGTTTTGTGCCCAGCTCACAAGAAAGCGAGTTGAAGAAAGGAGCTCAGGGGCACTGTAATTCACAAACCTGCAGAGTTATAAATGACAGCTATCTTCCAAAAGTATATTGAAGTAAGCCTGTGAAGGGGACTTGAAATCGGGGCAGAATTTCAGGAAAACGATTGCAGGGGGTAGACTGGAATTGCCCTGAAATCATAGGAAAAGAGGCACAACGTCGACAATGATGCACTTGGCCAAAAAGGGCGTATGCGTTCTTTCCTGAATGTATTCAGGAAAAAACGCATACGCCCTTTTTGGCCAACCAAGCAAGCCTGTAAAGGAAATCTGCACTACAATGAAATCTCACTGCCCCCCGGGCAAAAGGGCCATCTGAAAAAAGTGTAAAATCCAGAAAGATAGGACACGATATGGAGAACAGGGAGCCTTTTTATGCTGATTGGCAGGATGTAAATTGCCAACAGCCACCCTGGAGAAGTGTATGGTGTTTCCTGAAACACGTAAGAAATAAAGCAACACAGCCTATGGCAATTGCACTTATGGTCCTATTCCTTAGGGAAATTAAAATCAAAAACAGAGAGCCACCCCAAAGTTTGGGACGGCTATGTTCCCAAGAAGCTCGTCTACAGTACCAGGTAAATATCCCAGAAAGCAAATAATGGATAAAGAAGTTGTGGCACGTACATACAATGCAATATCACTCAGCAATGAAATCTGTGTCATCAGGCCCGTAGCGGCATAGTGAGTGGATGCAGGTACGGTGATTCTACGTGAACTACGTCACACAGAAAAAGAAACATCTTAAGATATCACTAATACACGGAATGTAAACTTGACTACACATGAACTGAATTACAAAACAGAACAGGGTCT
Organism: Phocoena phocoena; assembly: GCF_963924675.1. NCBI lineage: Eukaryota > Metazoa > Chordata > Mammalia > Artiodactyla > Phocoenidae > Phocoena > Phocoena phocoena. The sequence goes on from NC_089219.1 coordinate 122,307,915, forward strand.
CAAATTTAGAAAACCAACTAGTGCTTGCTTATGGGGAAAGGTGCCTTGGGGTGCTGCATAAAACCGGAGACTGAAATTAGCACAGATAACATTACATAAGCCAAATATGTAATAGACAAGACCTACTCCTTCCTCAACGAAATGGACTCAACACCACATATTCAACGCCTAGGATTATACCTGACTAGGAAGAATCTTAAAACCCATGGATATATATGTCTCCGTAAGAGAATCAAGCGTGTGTACAGTGGCCGAAACGCAGCAATGAAAATACGATAAATCCCATTATCAAAATAAATTTCGAAAACAAAACACAAAGACAGTGAAATAGAGAGCAATTCTTAAATAATTCACTCAGGGCATGTGATGCAACCGGGATTGACCACATCTACACCCAGAGCTGGTTGAGACATAAGGCTGGACACTTCAGGCTGATAGCATTGGTGAGTTTCGGTGAGCAAATGCAGACCCTTTGAAGTCATACTGCATGGTACCCATTCCATGGGTCCCAACTCTCCAGGTTCAAGGGATTCTTCCTCCAGCTAAAACATGCATGGGAAACCCAGAGTATCCTCCACCGTGTTATTGGGAAACCATTTAAAATGCATCTCAGTTTTCGTATCCTGGTCCTCGGGTTCACCATTCCAGATGATTTACTAACACTCTCCCCGCTTGGAGAGTCAGTGCCTTTAACCTCCTCTTTGGCACAGCTTGCAATTTCTGTGCAAGATGAACAGGAATAGGGAGAACCAATGAGAGACTAGCTGTAGGTGTCTGTACTGGCAAATGTAACGCTCATTTCCCACCAGGAAGAGGAATTAACCAAAGGCTCAGCGTGCCCTGCTGGAAACAGATTAGGGCCTGAAGCAATCCTGCGGTTTTGTGCCCAGCTCACAAGAAAGCGAGTTGAAGAAAGGAGCACAGGGGCACTGTAATTCAGAAACCTGCAGAGTTATAAATGACAGCTATCCTCCAAAAATATATTGAAGTAAGCCTGTGAACGGGAATTGAAAGCGGGGCAGAATTTCAGGAAAACCATTGCAGGGGGTTGACTGGAATTGCCCTGAAAGCATAGGAAAAGAGGCAGAACGTCGACAATGATGCACTTGGCCAAAAAGGGCGTATGCGTTTTTTCCTGAATATATTCAGGAAAAAACGCATACGCACTTTTTGGCCAACCAAGCAAGCCTGTAAAGGAAATCTGCACTACAATGAAGTCTCACTGCCCCCCGGGCAAAAGGGCCATCTGAAAAAAGTGTAAAATCCAGAAAGGTAGGACAGGATATGGAGAACAGGGAGCCTTGTTATGCTGATTGGCAGGATGTAAATTGCCAGCAGCCACCCTGGAGAAGTGTATGGTGTTTCCTGAAACACGTAAGAAATAAAGCAACACACCCTATGGCAATTGCACTTATGGTCCTATTGCTTAGGGAAATTAAAATCAAAAACAGAGAGCCACCCCAAAGTTTGGGACGGCTGTGTTCCCAAGAAGCTCGTCTACAGTACCAGGTATATATCCCAGAAAGCAAAAAATGGATAAAGAAGTTGTGGCACGTACGTGCAATGCAGTATCACTCAGCAATGAAATCTGTGTCTTCAGGCCCGTAGCGGCATAGTTAGTGGATGCAGGTACGGTGATTCTACGTGAACTACGTCACACAGAAAAAGAAACATCATAAGATATCACTAATTCACGGAATGTAAACATGACTACACATGAACTGAATTACAAAACAGAACAGGGTCTCAAATTTAGAAAACCAACAAGTGATTGCTTATGGGGAAAGGTGCGTTGGGGTGCTGCATAAAACCAGAGACTGAAATTAGCACAGATAACATTCCATAAGCCAAATATGTAATAGACAAGACCTAATCCTTGCTCAATGAAATGGACCCAACACCACATATTCAACGCCTAGGATTATACCTGACTAGGAAGAAACTTAAATCCCATGGATATATATGTCTCCGTAAGAGGATCAAGCGTGTGTACAGCGGCCGAAATGCAGCAGTGAAAATCCGATAAATCCCATTATCAAAATAAATTTCGCAAACAAAACACAAAGACAGTGAAATAGAGAGCAATTGTTAAATAATTCACTCAGGGCATGTGATGCAACCGGGATTGACCACATCTACACCCAGAGCTGGTTGAGACATAAGGCTGGACACTTCAGGCTGATAACATTGGTGAGTTTCGGTGAGCAAATGCAGACCCTTTGAAGTTATACTGCATGGTACCTATTCCATGGGTCCCAACTCTTAAGGTTCAAGGGATTCTTCCTCCAGCTAAAACATTCATGGGAAACCCAGAGTATGGTCCACCGTGGGATTGGGAAACGATTTAAAATGCATCTCAGTTTTCGTATCCTGGTCCTCGGGTTCACCATTCCAGATGCTTTACTAACACTCTCCCTGCTTGGAGAGTCAGTGCCTTTAACCTCCTGTGTGGCACAGCTTGCAATTTCTGTGCAAGATGAACAGGAATAGGGAGAACCAATGAGAGACTAGCTGTAGGTGTCTGCACGGGCAAATGCAACGCTCATTTCCCACCAGGACGAGGAATTAACCAAAGGCTCAGGATGCCCTGCCGGAATCAGATTAGGGCCTGAAGCAATCCTGCGGTTTTGTGCCCACCGCAGAAGAAAGCGAGTTGAAGAAAGGAGCTCAGGGGCACTGTAATTCACAAAACTGCAGAGTTATAAATGACAGCTATCCTCCAAAAATATATTGAAGTAAGCCTGCGAAGGGGACTTGAAAGCCGGGGAGAATTTCAGGAAAACGATTGCAGGGGGTAGACTGGAATTGTCCTGAAAGCATAGGAAAAGAGGCACAACGTCGACAATGATGCACTTGGCCAAAAAGGGCGTATGCGTTTTTTCCTGAATATATTCAGGAAAAAACGCATACGCCCTTTTGGGCCAACCAAGCAAGCCTGTAAAGAAATCTGAACTACAATGAAGTCTCACTGCCCCCCGGGCAAAAGGGCCATCTGAAAAAAGTGTAAAATCCAGAAAGGTAGGACAGGATATGGAGAACAGGGAGCCTTGTTATGCAGATTGGCAGGATGTAAATTGCCAGCAGCCACCCTGGAGAAGTGTATGGTGTTTCCTGAAACACGTAAGAAACAAAGCAACACAGCCTATGGCACTTCCACTTATGGTCCTATAGCTTACGGAAATCAAAATCAAAAACAGACAGCCACCCCAATATTTGGGACGGCTGTGTTCACAAGAAGCTCGTCTACAGTATCAGGTAAATATCCCAGAAATCAAAAAATGAATAAAGAAGATGTGGCACGTACGTACAATGCAATATCACTCAGAAATGAAATCTGTGTCATCAGGCCCGTAGCGGCATAGTGAGTGGATGCAGGTACGGTGATTCTACGTGAACTACGTCACACAGAAAAAGAAACATCATAAGATATCACTAATACACGGAATGTAAACTTGACTACACATGAACTGAATTACAAAACAGAACAGGGTCTCAAATTTAGAAAACCAACTAGTGCTTGCTTATGGGAAAAGGTGCCTTGGGGTGCTGAATAAAACCAGAGTCTGAAATTAGCACAGATAACTTTCCATAAGCCAAATATGTAATAGACAAGACCTACTCCTTGCTCAACGAAATGGACCCACCACCACTTATTCAACGCCTAGGAATATACCTGACTAGGAAGAATCTTAAAACCCATGGATATATATGTCTCTGTAAGAGAATCAAGCGTGTGTACAGCGGCCGAAACACAGCAGTGAAAATCCGATAAATCCCATTATCAAAATAAATTTCGAAAACAAAACACAAAGACAGTGAAATAGAGAGCAATTCTTAAATAATTCACTCAGGGCATGTGATGCAACCGGGATTGACCACATCTACACCCAGAGCTGGTTGAGACATAAGGCTGGACACTTCAGGCTGATAGCATTGGTGAGTTTCGGTGAGCAAATGCAGACCCTTTGAAGTCATACTGCATGGTACCCATTCCATGGGTCCCAACTCTCCAGGTTCAAGGCATTCTTCCTCCAGCTAAATCATGCATGGGAAACCCACATTATGGTCCACCGTGTGATTGGGAAACGATTTAAAATGCATCTCAGTTTTCGTATCCTGGTCCTCGGCTTCACCATTCCAGATGCTTTACTAACACTCTCCCCACTTAGAGAGTCAGTGCCTTTAACCTCCTGTTTGGCACAGCTTGCAATTTCTGTGCAAGATGAACAGGAATAGGGAGAACCAATGAGAGACTAGCTGTAGGTGTCTGCACGGGCAAATGTAACGCTCATTTCCCACCAGGAAGAGGAATTAAACAAAGGCTCAGCATGCCCTGCTGAAAACAGATTAGGGCCTGAAGCAATCCTGCGGTTTTGTGCCCAGCTCACAAGAAAGCGAGTTGAAGAAAGGAGCTCAGGGGCACTGTAATTCACAAACCTGCAGAGTTATAAATGACAGCTATCCTCCAAAAATATATTGAAGTAAGCCTGCGAAGGGGACTTGAAAGCGGGGCAGAATTTCAGGAAAACTATTGCAGGGGGTAGACTGGAATTGCCCTGAAAGCATAGGAAAAGAGGCACAACGTCGAAAATGATGCACTTGGCCAAAAAGGGCGTATGCGTTTTTTCCTGAATATATTCAGGAAAAAACGCATATGCCCTCTTTGGCCAACCAAGCAAGCCTGTAAAGGAAATCTGCACTACAATGATGTCTGACTGCCCGCCGGGCAAAAGGGCCATCTGAAAAAAGTGTAAAATCCAGAAAGGTAGGACAGGATATGGAGAACAGGGAGCCTTGTTATGCTGATTGGCAGGATGTAAATTGCCAGCAGCCACCCTGGAGAAGTGTATGGTGTTTCGTGAAACACGTAAGAAACAAAGCACCACAGCCTATGGCACTTCCACTTATGGTCCTATAGATTAAGGAAATTAAAATAAAAAACAGACAGCCACCCCAGTATTTGGGACGGCTTGTTTCACAAGAAGCTCGTCTACAGTATCAGGTAAATATCCCAGAAAGCAAAAAATGGATAAAGAAGTTGTGGCACGTACGTACAATGCAATATCACTCAGCAATGAAATCTGTGTCATCAGGACCGTAGCGGCATAGTGAGTGGATGCAGGTACGGTGATTCTACGTGAACTACGTCACACAGAAAAAGAAACATCATAAGATATCACTAATACACGGAATGTAAACTTGACTACACATGAACTGAATTACAAAACAGAACAGGGTCTCAAATTTAGCAAACCAACTAGTGCTTGCTTATGGGGAAAGGTGCCTTGGGGTGCTGCATAAAACCAGAGTCTGAAATTAGCACAGATAACTTTCCATAAGCCAAATATGTAATAGACAAGACCTACTCCTTGCTCAACGAAATGGACCCAACACCACATATTAAACGCCTAGGGATATACCTGACTAGGAAGAATCTTAAAACCCATGGATATATATGTCTCTGTAAGAGAATCAAGAGTGTGTACAGCGGCCGAAACGCAGCAGTGAAAATCCGATAAATCCCATTATCAAAATAAATTTCGAAAACAAAACACAAAGACAGTGAAATAGAGAGCAATTCTTAAATAATTCACTCAGGGCATGTGATGCAACCGGGATTTAACACATCTACACCCAGAGCTGGTTGAGACATAAGGCTGGACACTTCAGGCTGATAGCATTGGTGAGTTTCGGTGAGCAAATGCAGACCCTTTGAAGTCATACTGCATGGTACCCATTCCATGGGTCCCAACTCTCCAGGTTCAAGGGATTCTTCCTCCAGCTAAAACATGCATGGGAAACCCAGAGTATCGTGCACCGTGTGATTGGGAAACGATTTAAAATGCATCTCAGTTTTCGTATCCTGGTCCTCGGGTTCAACATTCCAGATGCTTTACTAACACTCTCCCCGCTTGGAGAGTCAGTGCCTTTAACCTCCTGTTTGGCACAGCTTGCAATTTCTGTGCAAGATGAACAGGAATAGGGAGAACCAATGAGAGACTAGCTGTAGGTGTCTGCACGGGCAAATGTAACGCTCATTTCCCACCAGGAAGAGGAATTAAACAAAGTCTCAGTGTGCCCTGCTGGAAACAGATTAGGGCCTGAAGCAATCCTGCGGTTTTGTGCCCAGCTCACAAGAAAGCGAGTTGAAGAAAGGAGATCAGGGGCACTGTAATTCACAAACCTGCAGAGTTATAAATGACAGCTATCCTCCAAAAATATATTGAAGTAAGCCTGCGAAGGGGACTTGAAAGCGGGGCAGAATTTCAGGAAAACGATTGCAGGGGGTAGACTGGAATTGCCCTGAAAGCATAGGAAAAGAGGCACAACGTCGACAATGATGCACTTGGCCAAAAAGGGCGTATGCGTTTTTTCCTGAATATATTCAGGAAAAAACGCATACGCCCTTTTTGGCCAACCAAGCAAGCCTGTAAAGGAAATCTGCACTACAATGAAGTCTCACTGCCCCCCGGGCAAAAGGGCCATCTGAAAAAAGTGTAAAATACAGAAAGGTAGGACAGGATATGGAGAACAGGGAGCCTTGTTATGCTGATTGGCAGGATGTAAATTGCCAGCAGCCACCCTGGAGAAGTGTATGGTGTTTCCTGAAACACGTAAGAAACAAAGCAACACAGCCTATGGCACTTTCAATTATGGTCCTATAGCTTACGGAAATTAAAATCAAAAACAGACAGCCACCCCAATATTTGGGACGGCTGTGTTCACAAGAAGCTCGTCTACAGTATCAGGTAAATATCCCAGAAATCAAAAAATGGATAAAGAAGTTGTGGCACGTACGTACAATGCAATATCACTCAGCAATGAAATCTGTGTCATCAGGCCCGTAGCGGCATAGTGAGTGGATGCAGGTAAGGTGATTCTACGTGAACTACGTCACACAGAAAAAGAAACATCATAAGATATCACTAATACACGGAATGTAAACTTGACTACACATGAACTGAATTACAAAACAGAACAGGGTCTCAAATTTAGATAACCAACGAGTGCTTGCTTATGGGGAAAGGTGCCTTGGGGTGCTGCATAAAACCAGAGACTGAAATTAGAACAGATAACTTTCCATAAGCCAAATATGTAATAGACAAGACCTACTCCTTGCTCAACGAAATGGACCCAACACCACATATTCAACGCCTAGGAATATACCTGATTAGGAAGAATCTTAAAACCCATGGATATATATGTCTCCGTAAGAGAATCAAGCGTGTGTACAGCGGCCCAAACGCAGCAGTGAAAATCCGATAAATCCCATTATCAAAATAAATTTCGAAAACAAAACACAAAGACAGTGAAATAGAGAGCAATTCTTAAATAATTCACTCAGGGCATGTGATGCAACCGGGATTGACCACATCTACACCCAGAGCTGGTTGAGACATAAGGCTGGACACTTCAGGCTGATAGCATTGGTGAGTTTCGGTGAGCAAATTCAGACCCTTTGAAGTCATACTGCATGGTACCCATTCCATGGGTCCCAACTCTCCAGATTCAAGGCATTCTTCCTCCAGCTAAAACATGCATGGGAAACCCAGAGTATCGTCCACCGTGTGATTGGGAAACGATTTAAAATGCATCTCAGATTTCGTATCCTGGACCTCGGGTTCACCATTCCAGATGCTTTACTAACACTCTCCCCGCTTGGAGAGTCAGTGCCTTTAACCTCCTGTTTGGCACAGCTTGCAATTTCTGTGCAAGATGAACAGGAATAGGGAGAACCAATGAGAGACTAGCTGTAGGTGTCTGCACGGGCAAATGTAACGCTCATTGCCGACCAGGAAGAGGAATTAAACAAAGGCTCAGTGTGACCTGCTAAAAACAGATTAGGGCCTGAAGCAATCCTGCGGTTTTGTGCCCAGCTCACAAGATAGCGAGTTGAAGAAAGGAGCTCAGGGGCACTGTAATTCACAAACCTGCAGAGTTATAAATGACAGCTATCCTCCAAAAATATATTGAAGTAAGCCTGCGAAGGGGACATGAAAGCGGGGCAGAATTTCAGGAATACGATTGCAGGGGTAGACTGGAATTGCCCTGAAAGCATAGGAAAAGAGGCAGAACGTCGACAATGATGCACTTGGCCAAAAAGGGCATATGCGTTTTTTCCTGAATATATTCAGGAAAAAACGCATACGCCCTTTTTGGCCAACCAAGCAAGCCTGTAAAGGAAATCTGCACTACAATGAAGTCTCACTGCCCCCCGGGCAAAAGGGCCATCTGAAAAAAGTGTAAAATACAGAAAGGTAGGACAGGATATGGAGAACAGGGAGCCTTGTTATGCTGATTGGCAGGATGTAAATTGCCAGCAGCCACCCTGGAGAAGTGTATGGTGTTTCCTGAAACACGTAAGAAACAAAGCAACACAGCCTATGGCACTTCCACTTATGGTCCTATAGCTTACGGAAATTAAAATCAAAAACAGACAGCCACCCCAATATTTGGGACGGCTGTTTTCACAAGAAGCTCGTCTACAGTATCAGGTAAATATCCCAGAAAGCAAAAAATGGTTAAAGAAGTTGTGGCACGTACGTACAATGCAATATCACTCAGCAATGAAATCTGTGTCATTAGGCCCGTAGCGGCATAGTGAGTGGATGCAGGTACGGTGAATCTACGTGAACTACGTCACACAGAAAAAGAAACATCATAAGATATCACTAATGCACGGAATGTAAACGTGACTACACATGAACTGAATTACAAAACAGAACAGGGTCTCAAATTTAGAAAACCAACTAGTGCTTGCTTATGGGGAAAGGTGCCTTGGGGTGCTGCATAAAACCAGACACTGAAATTAGCACAGATAACTTTCCATAAGCCAAATATGTAATAGACAAGACCTACTCCTTGCTCAACGAAATGGACCCAACGCCACATATTCAACGCCTAGCAATATACCTGACTAGGTAGAATCTAGAAACCCATGGATATATATGTCTCCGTAAGAGAATCAAGCATGTGTACTGCGGCCGAAATGCAGCAGTGAAAATCCGATAAATCCCATTATCAAAATAAATTTCGAAAACAAAACACAAAGACAGTGAAATACAGAGCAATTCTTAAATAATTCACTCAGGGCATGTGATGCAACCGGGATTGACCACATCTACACCCAGAGCTGGTTGAGACATAAGGCTGGACACTTCAGGCTGATAGCATTGGTGAGTTTCGGTGAGCAAATGCAGACCCTTTGAAGTCATACTGCATGGTACCCATTCCATGGGTCCCAACTCTCCAGGTTCAAGGGATTCTTCCTCCAGCTAAAGCATGCATGGGAAACCCAGAGTATCGTCCACCGTGTGATTGGGAAACGATTTAAAATGCATCTCAGTTTTTGTATCCTGGTCCTCGGGTTCACCATTCCAGATGCTTTACTAACACTGTCCCCGCTTGGAGAGTCAGTGCCTTTAACCTCCTCTTTGGCACAGCTTGCAATTTCTGTGCAAGATGAACAGGAATAGGGAGAACCAATGAGAGACTAGCTATAGGTGTCTGCACGGGCAAATGTAACGCTCATTTCCCACCAGGAAGAGGAATTAACCAAAGGCTCAGCGTGCCCTGCCAGAAACAGATTAGGGCCTGAAGCAATCCTGCGGTTTTGTGCCCAGCTCACAAGAAAGCGAGTTGAAGAAAGGAGCTCAGGGGCACTGTAATTCACAAACCTGCAGAGTTATAAATGACAGCTATCCTCCAAAAATATATTGAAGTAAGCCTGCGAAGGGGACTTGAAACCGGGGCAGAGTTTCAGGAAAACGATTGCAGGGGGTAGACTGGAATTGCCCTGAAAGCATAGGAAAAGAGGCAGAACGTCGACAATGATGCACTTGGCCAAAAAGGGCGTATGCGTTTTTTCCTGAATATATTCAGGAAAAAACGCATACGCCCTTTTTAGCCAACCAAGCAAGCCTGTAAAGGAAATCTGCACTACAATGAAGTCTCACTGCCCCCCGGGCAAAAGGGCCATCCGAAAAAAGTGTAAAATCCAGAAACGTAGGACAGGATATGGAGAACAGGGAGCCTTGTTATGCTGATTGGCAGGATGTAAATTGCCAGCAGCCACCCTGGAGAAGTGTATGGTGTTTCCTGAAACACGTAAGAAACAAAGCAACACAGCCTATGGCACTTCCACTTATGGTCCTATAGCTTACGGAAATTAAAATCAAAAACAGACAGCCACCCCAATATTTGGGACGGCTGTGTTCACAAGAAGCTCGTCTACAGTATCAGGTAAATATCCCAGAAAGCAAAAAATGGATAAAGAAGTTGTGGCACGTACGCACAATGCAATATCACTCAGCATTGAAATCTGTGTCATCAGGCCCGTAGCGGCATAGTGAGTGGATGCAGGTACGGTGATTCTACGTGAACTACGTCACACAGAAAAAGAAACATCATAAGATATCACTAATACACGGAATGTAAACTTGACTACACATGAACAGAATTACAAAACAGAACAGGGTCTCAAATTTAGAAAACCAACTAGTGCTTGCTTATGGGGAAAGGTGCGTTGGGGTGCTGAATAAAACCAGAGACTGAAATTAGCACAGATAAGTTTACATAAGCCAAATATGTAATAGACAAGACCTACTCCTTGCTCAAAGAAATGGACCCAACACCACATATTCAAAGCCTAGGAATATACCTGACTAGGAGGAATCTTAAAACCCATGGATATATATGTCTCCGTAAGAGAATCAAACGTGTGTACAGCAGCTGAAACGCAGCAGTGAAAATCCGATAAATCCCATTATCAAAATAAATTTCGAAAACAAAACACAAAGACAGTGAAATAGAGAGCAATTCTTAAATAATTCACTCAGGGCATGTGATGCAACCGGGATTGACCACATCTACACCCAGAGCTGGTTGAGACATAAGGCTGGACACTTCAGGCTGATAGCATTGGTGAGTTTCGGTGAGCAAATGCAGACCCTTTGAAGTCATACTGCATGGTACCCATTCCATGGGTCCCAACTCTCCAGGTTCAAGGCATTCTTCCTCCAGCTAAAACATGCATGGGAAACCCAGAGTATCGTCCACCGTGTGATTGGGAAAAGATTTAAAATGCATCTCAGTTTTCGTATCCTGGTACTCGGGTCCACCATTCCAGATGCTTTACTAACACTCTCCCCGCTTGGAGAGTCAGTGCCTTTAACCTCCTCTTTGGCACAGCTTGCAATTTCTGTGCAAGATGAAAAGGAATAGGGAGAACCAATGAGAGACTAGCTGTAGGTGTCTGCACGGGCAAATGTAACGCTCATTGCCCACCAGGAAGAGGAATTAAACAAAGGCTCAGTGTGCGCTGCTGGAAACAGATTAGGGCCTGAAGCAATCCTGCGGTTTTGTGCCCAGCTCACAAGAAAGCGAGTTGAAGAAAGGAGCTCAGGGGCACTGTAATTCACAAACCTGCAGAGTTATAAATGACAGCTATCCTCCAAAAATATATTGAAGAAAGCCTGCGAAGGGGACTTGAAAGCGGGGCAGAATTTCAGGAAAACGATTGCAGGGGGTAGACTGGAATTGCGCAGAAAGCATAGGAAAAGAGGCAGAAAGTCGACAATGGTGCACTTGGCAAAAAGTGCGTATGCGTTTTTTCCTGAATATATTCAGGAAAAAACGCATACGCCCTTTTTCGCAAACCAAGCAAGCCTGTAAAGGAAATCTGCACTACAATGAAGTCTCACTGCCCCCTGGGCAAAAGGGCCATGTGAAAAAAGTGTAAAATCCAGAAAGGTAGGACAGGATATGGAGAACAGGGAGCCTTGTTATGCTGATAGGCAGGATGTAAATTGCCAACAGCCACCCTGGGAAACTGTATGGTGTTTCCTGAAACCCATAAGAAACAAAGCAACACAGCCTATGGCACTTCCAATTATGGTCCCAAAGATTACGGAAATTAAAATCAAAAACAGACAGCCACCCCAATGTTTGGGACGGCTGTTTCACAAGAAGCTCGTCTACAGTACCAGGTAAATATCCCAGAAAGCAAAAAATGGATAAAGAAGTTGTGGCACGTACGTGCAATGCAATATCACTCAGCAATGAAATCTGTGTCATCAGGCCCGTAGCGGCATAGTGAGTGGATGCAGGTACGGTGATTCTACGTGAACTACGTCACACAGAAAAAGAAACATCATAAGATATCACTAATACACGGAATGTAAACTTGACTACACATGAACTGAATTACAAAACAGAACAGGGTCTCAAATTTAGAAAACCAACTAGTGCTTGCTTATGGGGAAAGGTGCCTTGGGGTGCTGCATAAAACCAGAGCCTGAAATTAGCAAAGATAACATTCCATAAGCCAAATATGTAATAGACAAGACCTACTCCTTGCTCAACGAAATGGACTCAACACCACATATTCAACGCCTAGGAATATAACTGACTAGGAAGAATCTTAAAACCCATGGATTTATATGTCTCCGTAAGAGAATCAAGTGTGTGTACAGCGGCATAAACGCAGCAGTGAAAATCCGATAAATCCCATTATCAAAATAAATTTCGAAAACAAAACACAAAGACAGTGAAATAGAGAGCAATTCTTAAATAATTCACTCAGGGCATGTGATGCAACCGGGATTTAACACATCTACACCCAGAGCTGGTTGAGACATAAGGCTGGACTCTTCAGGCTTATAGCATTGGTGAGTTTCGGTGAGCAAATGCAGACCCTTTGAAGTCATACTGCATGGTACTCATTCCATGGGTCCCAACTCTCCAGGTTCAAGGGTTTCTTCCTCCAGCTAAAACATGCATGGGAAACCCAGAGTATCGTCCACCGTGTGATTGGGAAACGATTTAAAATGCATCTCAGTTTTCATATCCTGGTCCTCGGGTTCACCATTCCAGATGCTTTCCTAACACTCTCCCCGCTTGGAGAGTCAGTGCCTTTAACCTCCTCTTTGGCACAGCTTGCAATTTCTGTGCAAGATGAACAGGAATAGGGAGAACCAATGAGAGACTAGCTCTAGGTGTCTGCACGGACAAATGTAACGCTCATTTCCCACCAGGAAGAGGAATTAACCAAAGGCTCAGCGTGCCCTGCCGGAAACAGATTAGGGCCTGAAGCAATCCTGCGGTTTTGTGCCCAGCTCACAAGAAAGCGAGTTGAAGAAAGGAGCTCAGGGGCACTGTAATTCACAAACCTGCAGAGTTATAAATGACAGCTATCCTCCAAAAATATATTGAAGTAAGCCTGCGAAGGGGACTTGAAAGCGGGGCAGAATTTCAGGAAAACGATTGCAGGGGGTAGACTGGAATTGCCCTGAAAGCATAGGAAAAGAGGCACAACGTCGACAATGATGCACTTGGCCAAAAACGGCATATGCATTTTTTCCTGAATATATTCAGGAAAAAACGCATACGCCATTTTTGGCCAACCAAGCAAGCCTGTAAAGGAAATCTGCACTACAATGAAGTCTCACTGCCCCACGGGCAAAAGGGCCATCTGAAAAAAGTGTAAAATCCAGAAAGGTAGGACAGGATATGGAGAACAGGGAGCATTGTTATGCTGATTGGCAGGATGTAAATTGCCAGCAGCCACCCTGGAGAAATGTATGGTGTTTCCTGAAACACGTAAGAAACAAAGCAACACAGCATATGTCACTTCCACTTATGGTCCTATAGCTTACGGAAATTAAAATCAAAAACAGACAGCCACCCCAATATTTGGGACGGCTGTGTTCACAAGAAGCTCGTCTACAGTATCAGGTAAATATCCCAGAAAGCAAAAAATGGATAAATAAGTTGTGGCAGGTAAGTACAATGGAATATCACTCAGCAATGAAATCTGTGTAATCAGGCCCGTAGCGGCATAGTGAGTGGATGCAGGTACAGTGATTCTACGTGAACTACGTCACACAGAAAAAGAAACATCATAAGATATCACTAATACACGGAAAGTAAACCTGACTACACATGAACTGAATTACAAAACAGAACAGGGTCACAAATTTAGAAAACCAACTAGTGCTTGCTTATGGGGAAAGGTGCGTTGGGGTGCTGCATAAAAAAAGAGACTGAAATTAGCACAGATAACTTTCCATAAGCCAAATATGTAATAGACAAGACCTACCCCTTGCTCAAAGAAATAGACCCAACACGACATGTTCAACGCCTAGGAATATACATGACTAAGAAGAATCTTAAAACCCATGGATATATATGTTTCCGTAAGAGAATCAAGCGTGTGTACAGCGGCCGAAACGCAGCAGTGAAAATCCGATAAATCCCATTATCAAAATAAATTTCGAAAACAAAACACAAAGACAGTGAAATAGAGAGCAATTCTTAAATAATTCACTCAGGGCATGTGATGCAACAGGGATTGACCACATCTACACCCAGAGCTGGTTGAGACATAAGGCTGGACACTTCAGGCTGATAGCATTGGTGAGTTTCGGTGAGCAAATGCAGACCCTTTGAAGTCATACTGCATGGTACCCATTCCATGGGTCCCAACTCTTCAGGTTCAAGGGATTCTTCCTCCAGCTAAAACATGCATGGGAAACCCACAGTATGGTCCACCGTGTGATTGGGAAACGATTGAAAATGCATCTCAGTTTTCGTATCCTGGTCCTTGGGTTCACCATTCCAGATGCTTTACTAACACTCTCCCCGCTTGGAGAGTCAGTGCCTTTAACCTCCTCTTTGGCACAGCTTGCAATTTCTGTGCAAGATGAACAGGAATAGGGAGAACCAATGAGAGACTAGCTATAGGTGTCTGCACGGGCAAATGTAACGCTCATTTCCCACCAGGAAGAGGAATTAACCAAAGGCTCAGCGTGCCCTGCTGGAAACAGTTTAGGGCCTGAAGCAATCCTGCGGTTTTGTGCCCAGCTCAAAAGAAAGCGTGTTGAAGAAAGGAGCTCAGGGTCACTGTAATTCACAAACCTGCAGAGTTATAAATGACAGCTATCCTCCAAAAATATATTGAAGTAAGCCTGCGAAGGGGACTTGAAAGCGGGGCAGAATTTCAGGAAAACGATTGCAGGGGGTAGACTGGAATTGCCCTGAAAGCATAGGAAAAGAGGCACAACGTCCACAATGATGCACTTGGCCAAAAAGGGCGTATGCGTTTTTTCCTGAATATATTCAGGAAAAAACGCATACGCCCTTTTTGGCCAACCAAGCAAGCCTCTAAAGGAAATCTGCACTACAATGAAGTCTCACTGCCCCCCGGGCAAAAGGCCCATCTGAAAAAAGTGTAAAATCCAGAAAGGTAGGACAGGATATGGAGAACAGGGAGCCTTGTTATGCTGATTGGCAGGATGTAAATTGCCAGCAGCCACCCTGGAGAAGTGTATGGTGTTTCCTGAAACACGTAAGAAAGAAAGCAACACAGCCTATGGCACTTCCACTTATGGTCCTATAGCTTACGGAAATTAAAATCAAAAACACACAGCCACCCCAATATTTGGGACGGCTGTGTTCACAAGAATCTCGTCTACAGTACCAGGTAAATATCCCAGAAAGCAAAAAATGGATAAAGAAGTTGTGGCACGTACGTGCAATACAATATCTCTCAGCAATGAAATCTGTGTCATCAGGCCCGTAGCGGCATAGTGAGTGGATGCAGGTACGGTGATTCTACGTGAACTACGTCACACAGAAAAAGAAACATCATAAGATATCACTAATACACGGAATGTAAACTTGACTACACATGAACTGAATTACAAAACAGAACAGGGTCTCAAATTTAGAAAACCAACTAGTGCTTGCTTATGGGGAAAGGTGCCTTAGGGTGCTGCATAAAACCAGAGACTGAAATTAGCACAGATAACATTGCATAAGCCCAATATGTAATAGACAAGACCTACACCTTGCTCAACGAAATGGACTCAACACCACATATTCAATGCCTAGGAATATACCTGACTAGGAAGAATCTTAAAACCCATGGATATATATGTCTCCGTAAGAGAATCAAGCGTGTGTACAGCGGCATAAACGCAGCAGTGAAAATCCGATAAATCCCATTATCAAAATAAATTTCAAAAACAAAACACAAAGACAGTGAAATAGAGAGCAATTCTTAAATAATTCACTCAGGGCATGTGATGCAACCGGGATTTAACACATCTACACCCAGAGCTGGTTGAGACATAAGGCTGGACACTTCAGGCTCATAGCATTGGTGAGTTTTGGTGAGCAAATGCAGATCCTTTGAAGTCATACTGCATGGTACCTATTCCATGGGTCCCAACTCTTCAGTTTCAAGGGATTCTTCCTCCAGCTAAAACATGCATGGGAATCCCACAGTATGGTTCACCGTGTGATTGGGAAACGATTTAAAATGCATCTCAGTTTTCGTATCCTGGTCCTCGGGTTCACCATTCCAGATGCTTTACTAACAATCTCCCCGCTTGGAGAGTCAGTGCCTTTAAACTCGTATTTGGCACAGCTTGCAATTTCTGTGCAAGATGAACAGGAATAGGAGAAGCAATGAGAGACTAGATGTAGGTGTCTGCACGGGCAAATGTAACGCTCATTTCCCACCAGGAATAGGAATTAACCAAAGGCTCAGCGTGCCCTTCCGGAAACAGATTAGGGCCTGAAGCAATCCTGCGGTTTTGGGCTCAGCTCACAAGAAAGCGAGTTGAAGAAAGGAGCTCAGGGGCACTGTAATTCACAAACCTGCAGAGTTATAAATGACAGCTATCCTCCAACAATATATTGAAGTAAGCCTGCGAAGGGGACTTGAAAGCGGGGCAGAATTTCAGGAAAACGATTGCAGGGTGTTGACTGGAATTGCCCTGAAAGCATAGGAAAAGAGGCAGAACGTCGACAATGATGCACTTGGCCAAAAAGGGCGTATGCGTTTTTTCCTGAATTTATTCAGGAAAAAACGCATACGCCCTTTCTGGCCAACCAAGCAAACCTGTAAAGGAAATCTACACTACAATGAAGTCTCACTGCCCCCTGGGCAAAACGGCCATCTGAAAATAGTGTAAAATCCAGAAAGGTAGGACAGGATATGGAGAACAGGGAGCCTTGTTATGCTGATTGGCAGGATGTAAATTGCCAGCAGCCACCCTGGAGAAGTGTATGGTGTTTCCTGAAACACGTAAGAAACAAAGCAACACAGCCTATGGCACTTCCACTTATGGTCCTATAGCTTACGGAAATCAAAAACAGACAGCCACCCAAAATTTGGGACAGAAGTATTCACAAGAAGCTCGTCTACAGTACCAGGTAAATATCCCAGAAAGCAAAAAATGGATAAAGAAGTTGTGGCATGTACGTACAATGGAATATCACTCAGCAATTAAATCTGTGTCATCAGGCCTGTAGCGGCATAGTGAGTGGATGCAGGTACGGTGATTCTACGTGAGCTACATCACACAGAAATAGAAACATCATAAGATATCACTAATACACGGAATGTAAACTTGACTACACATGAACTGAATTACAAAACAGAACAGGGTCTCAAATTTAGAAAACCAACCAGTGCTTGCTTTTGGGGAAAGGTGCGTTGGGGTGCTGCATAAAACCAGAGACTGAAATTAGCACAGATAACTTTCCATAAGCCAAATATGTAATAGACAAGACCTACTCCTTGCTCAAAGAAATGGACCCAACACCATATGTTCAACGCCTACGAATATACCTGACTAGGAAGAATCTTAAAATCCATGGATATATATTTCTCCATAAGAGAATCAAGCGTGTGTACAGCGGCCGAAACGCAGCAGTGAAAATCCGATAAATCCCACTATCAAAATAAATTTCAAAAACAAAAAAAAAGACCGTGAAATAGAGAGCAATTCTTAAATAATTCACTCAGGGCATGTGATGCAACCGGGATTGGCCACATCTACACCCAGAGCTGGTTGAGACATAAGGCTGGACACTTCAGGCTTATAGCATTGGTGAGGTTCGATGAGTAAATGCAGACCCTTTGAAGTCATAATGCATGGTACCCATTCCTTGGGTCCCAACACTCCAGGTTCAAGGGATTCTTCCTCCAGCTAAAACATGCATGGGAAACCCAGAGTATCGTCCACCTTGTGATTGGGAAACGATTTAAAATGCATCTCAATTTTCGTATCCTGGTCCTCGGGTTCACCATTCAGACGCTTTACTAACACTCTCCCCGCTTGGAGAGTCAGTGCCTTTAACCTCCTGTTTGGCACAGCTTGCAATTTCTGTGCAAGATGAACAGGAATAAGGAGAACCAATGAGAGACTAGCTGTAGGTGTCTGCACGGGCAAATGTAACGCTCATTTCCCACCAGGAAGAGGATTTAACCAAAGGCTCAGCGTGCCCTGCTGGAAACAGATTAGTGCCTGAAACAATCCTGCGGTTTTGTGCCCAGCTCACAAGAAAGCGAGTTGAAGAAAGGAGCTCAGGGGCACTGTAATTCACAAACCTGCAGAGTTATAAATGACAGCTATCTTCCAAAAGTATATTGAAGTAAGCCTGTGAAGGGGACTTGAAAGCGGGGCAGAATTTCAGGAAAACGATTGCAGGGGGTAGACTGGAATTGCCCTGAAAGCATAGGAAAAGAGGCAGAACGTTGACAATGATGCACTTGGCCAAAAAGGGCGTATGCGTTTTTTCCTGAATATATTCAGGAAAAAACGCATACGCCCTTTTTGGCCAACCAAGCAAGCCTGTAAAGGAAATCTGCACTACAATGAAGTCTCACTGCCCCCCGGGCAAAAGGGTCATCTGAAAAAAGTGTAAAATCCAGAAAGGTAGGACAGGATATGGAGAACAGGGAGCCTTGCTATGCTGATTGGCAGGATGTAAATTGCCAACAGCCACCCTGGAGAAGTGTATGGTGTTTCCTGAAACACGTAAGAAATAAAGCAACACAGCCTATGGCAATTGCACTTATGGTCCTATTCCTTAGGGAAATTAAAATCAAAAACAGAGAGCCACCCCAAAGTTTAGGACGGATGTGTTCCCAAGAAGCTCGTCTACAGTACCAGGTAAATATCCCAGAAAGCAAAAAATGGATAAAGAAGTTGTGGCACGTACGTGCAATGCAGTATCACTCAGCAATGAAATCTGTGTCATCAGGCCCGTAGCGGCATACTGAGTGGATGCAGGTACGGTGATTCTACGTGAACTACATCACACAGAAAAAGAAACATCATAAGATATCACTAATACACGGAGTGTAAATTTAACTACACATGAACTGAATTACAAAACAGAACAGGGTCTCAAATTTTGAAAACCAACTAGTGCTGGGTTATGGGGAAATGTGCGTTGGGATGCTGCATAAAACCAGAGACTGAAATTAGCACAGATAACTTTCCATAAGCCAAATATGTAATAGACAAGACCTACTCCTTGCTCAACGAAATGGACTCAACACCACATATTCAACGCCTAGGAATATACCTGACTAGGAAGAATCTTAAAACCCATGGATTTATATGTCTCCGTAAGAGAAGCAAGCGTGTGTACAGCGGCATAAACGCAGCAGGGAAAATCCGATAAATCCTATTATCAAAATAAATTTCAAAAACAAAACACAAAGACAGTGAAATAGAGAGCAATTCTTAAACAATTCACTCAGGGCCTGTGATGCAACCGGGATTGACCACATCTACACCCACAGTTGGTTGAGACATAAGGCTGGACACTTCAGGCTGATAGCATTGGTGAGTTTCGGTGAGCAAATGCAGACCCTTTGAAGTCATACTGCATGGTACCCATTCCATGGGTCCCAACTCTCCAGGTTCAAGGGATTCTTCCTCCAGCTAAAACATGCATGGGAAACCCAGAGTATCGTCCACCGTGTGATTGGGAAACGATTTAAAATGCATCTCAGTTTTCGTATCCTGGTCCTCGGGTTCACCATTCCAGATGCTTTACTAACACTCTCCCCACTTGGAGAGTCAGTGCCTTTAACCTCCTCTTTGGCACATCTTGCAATTTGTGTGCAAGATGAACGGGAATAGGGAGAACCAATGAGAGACTAGCTGTAGTTGTCTGCACGGGCAAATGTAATGCTCATTTCCCACCAGGAAGAGGAATTAACCAAAGGCTCAGCGTGCCCTGCTGGAAAGAGATTAGTGCCTGAAGCAATCCTGCGGTTTTGTGCCCAGCTCACAAGAAAGCGAGTTGAAGAAAGGAGCTCAGGGGCACTGTAATTCACAAACCTGCAGAGTTATAAATGACAGCTATCCTCCAAAAATATATTGAAGTAAGCCTGCAAAGGGGACTTGAAAGCGGGGCCGAAATTCAGGAAAACTATTGAAGGGTTAAACTGGAATTGCACTTAAAGAATAGGAAAAGAGGCAGAACGTCGATAATGATGCACTTGTCCAAAAAGTGCGGATGCTTTTTTCCCTAAATATATTCAGGAAAAAATGCATACGCACTTTTTGGCCAACCAAGCAAGCTTGTAAATAAACCTGCACTACAATGAAGTCTCAGTGCCCCCCAGGGCAAAAGGGACATTTAAAAAAATTGTAAAATCCAGAAACGGAGGACAGGCAATGGAAAACAGGGATCCTTATTATGCTGATGCATATGATGTAAATTGCCGACAGCCATTCTGGAGAAGTGTTATGTGTTTCCTGTAACACGTAAGAAACAAAGCAACACAGCCTATGGCACTTCAACTTATGGTCCTACAGCTTAGGGAAATTAAAATCAAAAACACCCAGCCACCTCAAAGTTTGGGACCTCTCTGTTCACAAGAACCTCGTTTACAGTACAAGGTAAATATCTCAGAGAGCAAACAATGGATAAAGAAGTTGTGGTACGTACGTACAATGGAATATCACTCAGCAATGAAATCTGTGTCATCAGGCCCGTAGCGGCATAGTGAGTGGATTAAGGTATGGTGATTCTACGTGAAATAAGTCACACATAAAAAGAAACATCATAAAATATCACTAATACACAGTATGTAAACTTGACTACACATGAACTGAATTACAAAACAGAACAGTCTCAAATTTAGAAAACCAACTTGTGCTTTCTTATGGAGAAAGGTGCGTTGGAGTGCTGCATAAAACCACAGACTGAAATTAGCACAGATACCGTTCCATAAGCCAAATATGTAATAGACAAGACCTACTCCTTGCTCAACGAAATGGACTCAACACCACATATTCAACGCCTAGGAATATACCTGACTAGGAAGAATCTTAAAACCCGTGGATATTTATGTCTCCGTAAGAGAATCAAGAGTGTGTACAGCGGCATTAACGCAGCAGTGAAAATCCGATAAATCCCAGTGTCAAAAAAAAATTTCAAAAACAAAACACAATGACAGTGAAATAGAGAGCAATTCTTAAATAACTCACACATGGCATGTGATGCAACCTGGTTTACCACATCTACACCCAGAGCTGGGTGAGAGGTAAGGCTGGACCCTTTGGGCTGATAGCATTGGTGAGGTTCAGTGAACAAATGCAGACCCTTTGATGTCATACTGCCTGGTACCCATTCCATGGTTCCCAACTCTCCAGGTTCTAGGGATTCTTCCTTCTGCTAAAATTTGCATGGGAAACCCAGAGTATGCTCCACCGTGTGACTGGGAAACCTTTTTACATGCATGTCTGTTTTCGTCCCCTGGTACTCAGGTTCACCATTCCAGACCCTTTTCTTACACTCTCCCCATTTGGAGAGTCAGTGTCTTTAACCTCCTGTTTGGCACTGTTTGCAATTTCTGCGCAAGATGAACAGGAATACGGAGAACCAATGGGAGACTATCTGTAGGTGTGTGCACGGGCAAATATTTTTTTTAACATCTTTATTGGGGTATAATTGCTTTACAATGGTGTGTTAGTTTTTGCTTTATAACAAAGTGAATCAGCCATACATATACATATGCTCCCTGTGTCTTCCCTCTTGTGTCTCCCTCCCTCCCTCTCTCCCCCTTCCACCCCTCCAGGCTGTCCCAACGCCCCGAGCTAATATCCCTGTGCCTTGCGGCTGCTTCCCCCTTGCTATCTACCTTACTACATTTGTTAGTGTGTATATGTCCATGACTCTCTCTCGCCCTGTCAGAACTCACCATTCCCCCTCCCCATATCCTCAATTCCGTTCTCCAGTAGGTCTGCGCCTCTATTCCTTTCTTATCCCTAGCTTCTTCATGACATTTTTTTCCTTTAAATTCCATATATATGTGTTAGCATACGCTATTTGTCTTTTTCTTTCTGACTTACTTCACTCTGTATGACAGACTCTAGGTCTATCCATCTCATTACAAATAACTCAGTTTCATTTCTTTTTAAGGCTGAGTAATATTCCATTGTGTATATGTGCCACATCTTCTTTATCCATTCGTCCGATGATGGGCGCTTAGGTTCTTTCCATCTCCGGGCTATTGTAAATAGAGCTGCAATGAACATTTTGGTACATGACTCTTTTTGAATTTTGGTTTTCTCAGGGTATATGCCCAGTATGCACGGGCAATTTTAACACTCATTTCCCAACAGGAAAAGGAATTAACCAAAGGCTCAGCATGCCGTGCTGGAACAAGATTAGGGCCTGAAGCAATCCTGCGGTTTTGTGGCCAGCTCACAAGAAAGCGAGTTGAGGAAAGGAGCTCAGGGGCACTGTCATTCACATACCTGCAGACTTATAAATGACAGAAATCGTACAAAAATATATTGAATTAAGGCTGCGAAGAGGACTTGAAAGTGGGGCAGAATTGCTGGAATCCGATTTCAGGAGGTAGACGTGAATTGCTCTGAAAGCATAAGAGAAGTGGCAGAACCTCGTCAATGAAGCACTTGGCCAAAAAGGGCATATGCATTTTTTCCAGGGCCATCATTCACGGGAGTAGGAGGCTCCCAGCATACTCCAGTGGCCAACAGAGGGCCCACGTCACCAAGGCGATGTGAGCTAGCCAGGCAGGAGTGACCTGACATCAGAGGGCTCACCTCACAGAATGGTAGGGAACCCAGCCAGGATCAGACTCTCCCCAGAGGGCCCACATCACCAAGGTGATGGGAACCAGGCAGGAGTGTCCTCACACCCGTGGGGCCACATCATCAAAAGTTGAGGTACCCAGCACATGTGGCCTCAAACCAGAGGACCCACATCACCATGGGTTTCGGAGTGAGGCAGGCAGGATTAACCTCACAACACATGTCCCATTGTATACAAAAGGTGTGGAAACCAGCAGTTGGATCTTCCTAGCAGGCGGCCCAGAGCACTGAGGCTATGAGATCCAGGCCGGCATGAACTCACAACAGAGGGCCCTCATTGTGATTCTGTAAGCAACCCAGCCGTTGTGACCTCAGAGCAGAAGACCCACATCCCCATGGGGAAGGGAAACAAGCAGGAGTGTCATCGCAAGAGTGGGCACACATGAAAAAATGTGGGGAGCCCAGCAATTAGTGCCTGATGCCAGAGGGCCCTCATCACCGAGGGGCGGTGGCTCCCAGCCAGCTCCGACTGCTACCAGAGGGGCGACGTCGCCAATGCGGAGTGCGACAACCAGGCAGGAGTGACCTCAGAGCAGAGGGTCAACCTCACAGAAGTGTGAAGAAGCAAAGAGGATCAGATTCTCACCAGAGGGCCCACATCACCAAGGGAATGGGAACCAGGCAGGAGTGTCCTCACACTAGTGGGGCCACATCACCGAAAAGTGAGGGACCCAGCACACGTGGCCTCAAACCAGAGGACACACATCACAAGGGAGCTGGGATTGAGGCAGGCAGGAGGAGCCTCAAAACAGAGGGACCATAGAATTAAAGAGGTGAAGAATCCCACAGTTGGAACCTCCCAGCAGGCGGCCAGGAGCAGCGAGACTATGGGATCCAGGCCGGAGTGATCTCACACCAGAGGGCCGTCATCATGAAACTGTGAGCAACCTAGGCGTTGGGATCTCAGAGCAGAAGGCCCACATTCCCATGGGGTTGGGAACCTGTCAGAAGTGTACTCGCACCACAGGGCACACATCAGAGAATTTAGGGAACCCAGGACTTAGGGCCTGACGCCAGAGGGCCCTCATTACCAAGGGGAGGAGACTCCAATCAGGCACCAACACCCAACTGAGGGCCCACGTCGCCAAGGTGACGTGTGACAGCCAGGTAGGAGTGACCTCACCGCAGAGGGCCTACCTCACAGAAGGGTGAGGAACACAGCCAGGATAAGACTCTCACCAGAGGGCCCACATCACCAAGGTGATCAGAACCAGGCAGGAGAGTCTTCACACCAGTGTGGCCACATCATAGAAAGGTGAGGAACCCAGCACATGTGGCCTAAACCAGAAGACCCACATCTCCAAGGGGCTCGGAATGAGGCAGGCAGGAGTAGCCTCACAACACAGGGCCCATAGAATAAAAAAGCTGAGGAATCCAGCAATGGGAACCTCCCAGCAGGCGGCCAAGAGCACCAAGTCTATGCGATTCAGGCCGCAGTAAACTCACAGCAGAGGGTCCACATCATGAAAATGCGAGCAACCCAGCCATTTGGACCTCAGAACAGAAGGTCCACATCCCCAAGGTGTTGGGAGCATGGCAGGAGTGTCCTCGCACCACTTAGCACATATCAGAAAATGTGGGTACCCAGCAGTTAGGGCCTGACGCCAGAGGGCCCTCATCACTGAGGGGAGGAGGCTCCTAGCATGTTCCAAGTACCACAAGAGGGCCCACGTCGCCAAGGCGGGGTGTGCCAGCCAGGCAGGAGTGACCTCACAGCAGACGGCCCACCTCAAAGAAGTGTGAGGAACCCAACCAGGATCAGACTCTCACCAGAGGGCCCATATCACCAAGGGGACGGGAACCAGGCACGAGTGTCCTCACACCAGTGGGGCCACATCACTAAAAGATGAGGAAACTGGCACATGTGGCCACAAACCAGAGGACCTACATCACCAAGGGGCTGGGAGTGACACAGGCAGGAGGAGCCTCCCAACACAGGGCCCAAAGAATAAAAATGGTGAGGAACCCAGCAGTTGGAACTTCCCAGCAGGCGGCCCAGAGTACAGAGGCTATGGGATCTAGGAATGAGTGAACTAACACCAGAGAGCTAACATCAGGAAACTGTGAGCAACCCAGTCGTTGGAACCTCAGACCAGAAGGCCCATATCGCCATGGGGATGGGAACATTTCACGAGTGTCCTGGCATCACTGGGCTCACATCAGAAAACCTGGGGAGCCCAGCAGTTAGAGCCTGACGCCAGAGGGACCTCATCACCGAGGACAGGAGTCTCCAAAAGGATCCAACTGCCACCAGAGGGCCGACGTCACCAAGGCAATGGGAGCAAGCCAGGCAGGAGTTACCTCAGAGCACAGGGCCCACCTCACAGAACGGTAAGGAACCCAGCCAGGATCAGACTCTCACCAGAGGGGCCACATCACCAAGGGGCTGGGAAACAGGCACGAGTGTCCTCACACCATTGGGGCCACATTATCGAAAGGTGAGGGACCCAGCACACGTGGCCTCACACCAGAGGACACACATCACAACGGGGCTGGGATTGAGGCAGGCAGGAGGAGCCTCAAAACAGAGGGCCCATAGAATAAAAAAGGTGAGGAATCCCGCAGTTGGAACCTCCCAGCAGGCGCCCAGGAGCAGCAAGCCTATGGGATCTAGGCCGGAATGAACGCACATCAGAGGGCCCTCATCATGAAACTGTGAGCACCCCAGGCGTTGGGACCTCAGAGCAGAAGGCCCAAATTCCCATGGGGTTGGGAACCTGACAGGAGTGTACTCGCACCACAGGTCGCACATCTGCAAATTTTGGGAGCCCAGGAGTTAGGGTCTGACGCAAGAGGGCCCTCATTACCGAGGGACGGAGACTCGCAGCAGACACCAACTCCCAACTGAGGGCCCACGTCACCAAGGTGATGTGTGCCAGCCAGGCAGGAGTGACCTCACCGCAGAGGGCCTACCTCACAGAAGGGTGAGGAAACCAGCCAGGATAAGACTCTCACCAGAGGGCCCACATCACCAAGGGGATCGGAACCAGGCAGGAGGGTCCTCACACCAGTGTGGCCACATTATAGAAAGGTGAGGAACCCAGAACATGTGGCCTAAAACAGGGGACCCACATCTCCAAGGGGCTAGGAGTGAGGCAAGCAGGAGTATCCTCACAAAACAGAGCCCACAGAATAAAAGTTGTGAGGAATCCAGCAGTTGGAACCGGCCAGTAGGCCGCCCAGAGCACAGAGTCTATGGGATCCAGGCCACAGCAAACTCACAGCAGAGGTCCCACATCATGAAACTGTGAGCAACCCAGCAGATGGGACCTCAGAGCAGAAGGCCCACATCCCTATGGGGATGGGAACCTGACAGGAGTGTCCTCGGCCCACTTCCACGAATCAGAAAATGTGGGAACCCAGCAGTTAGGACCTGAGGTCAGAGGACCCTCATCACCGAGGGGAGGAGGCTCCCAGCAGGCTCCAACTGCCACCATAAGGCCGATGTCACCAAGGCGGGGTGTGCCAACCAGGCAGGAGTGACCTCAGAGCAGAAAGCCCACCTCACAGAAGTGTGAGGAACCCAACAAGGATCAGACTGTCACCAGAGGGCCAACATCACCAAGGGAATGGGAACCAGGCAGGAGTGTCCTCACACCAGTGGGGCTACATCACCATAATTTGAGGGACCCAGCACACGTGGCCTCAAACCTGAGGACACACATCACCAAGGGGCTGGGAGTGAGGCAGGCCAGAGGATCCTCAAAACAGAGGGACCATAGAATAAAAAAGGTGAGGAATCCCACAGTTGGAACCTCCGGCAGGCAGCCAGGAGCAGCGAGGCTATGGGATCTAGGCAGGAGTGAACTCACACCAGAGGGCCCTCATCATGAAACTGTGAGCAACACAGCCGTTGGGACCTCAGAGCAGAAGGCTCACATCCCCATGAGGATGGGAACCTGGCAGGAGTGTCCTTGCACCACTTAGCACGAATCAGAAAATGTGGGAACCCAGCAGTTAGGGCCTGAGGCCAGAGAGCCCTCATCACTGAGGGGAGGAGGCTCCCAGCAGGCTCCAACTGCCACCATATGGCCGACGTTGCCAAGGCGGGGTGTGCCAGCCAGGCAGGAGTGACCTCAGAGCAGAGGGCCCACCTCACAGAAGGGTGAGGAACCTAACCAGGATCAGACTCTCACCAGAGGGCCAACATCACCAAGGTGATGGGAACCAGGCAAGACTGTCCTAACAGCAGTGGGGCCAACATCACCAAGGGAATGGGAACCAGGCAAGAGTGTCCTCACACCAGTGTGGCCACATTATAGAAAGGTGAGGAACACAGCACATGTGGCCTCAAACAAGGGGACACACATCACGAAGGGGCTGGGAGTGAGGCATGCAGGAGGAGACGCACAACCGAGGGCCCATAGAATAAAAAAGGTGAGGAATCGAGAAGTTGGAAACTCCAAGCTGGAGGCCCAGAGCACTGACACTATGGGATACAGGCCAGAGTGAACACACAGCAAAGGGCCCACATCATGAAACTGTGAGCAACCCAGCAGTTGGGACCACAGAACAGAAGTCCCACATGCCCATGGGGATGGGAACCTGGCAGGAGTGACTCGCACCACTGGGCACACATCAGAAAATGTGTGGAGCCCAGCACTTAGGGCCTGACACCAGAAGGCCCTCATCACTGAGGGGAGGAGGCCCCAGCACGCTCCAACTGCCACCAGAGGGTCCACGTCGCCAAGGCGACGTGCGCCAGCCAGGCAGGATTGACCTCACAGCAGAGGGCCCACATCATGAAAGTGTGAGCAACCCAGCCGTTAGGACCTCAGAACAGAAGGCCCACACGCTCATGAGGATGGGAACCTGGCAGGAGTGCCCTCGTACCACTTAGCACGTATCAGAAAATGTGGGAACCCCGCCGTTAGGGTCTGACGCCAGAGGGCCTCATCACCGCGGGAAGGAGGCTCCCAGCAGGCTCCAACTGCCACCAGGGTGCCGAAGTCAACAAGGCGGGTTGTGCCAGCCAGGCAGGAGTGACCTCAGAGAAGAGGGCTCACCTCACGGATGTGTGAGGAACCCAACCAGGATCAGAGTCTCACCAGAGGGCCCACATCACCAAGGGGATGGGAACCAGGCAGGAGTGTCCACACACCAGTGGGGCCACATCATCAAAAGATGAGGAACCCATCACATATGGCCTCAAACCTGAGGACATACATCACCATGTGGCTGGGAGTGAGGCAGGTATCTGGAGGGGCACATTTAACTCTAATTTCCCACCAGGAAGAGGAATTAACCAAAGGCTCAGAGTGCCGTGCCGGACCCTGATTATGGCCTGAAGCAAACCTGCAGTTTTGTGGCCAGCTTACAAGGAAGCGAGTTAAGAAAGGAGCTCAGGGGCACTGTAATTCACAAACCTGCAGAGATAAATGACAGCTATTGGCAAAAATATATCGAAGTAAGTCTGCAAAGAGGACTTGAAAACGAGGCAGAATTGCAGGAATCATATTTCAAGAGGTAGATTGGAATTGCATTTAAAGCATATGAAAAGCGGCAGATCTTTGACAGTGATGCACATGGACAAAAAGTGCGTATACATTTTTCCTGAATATATTCAGGAAAAAACGCATATGAACATTTTGGCCAACCAAGCACTCCAGCAATGGAAATCCACACTACAATGAAGTCACATTTCCCATTCGTCAAAAAGGCCATCTGAATAAAGTGTAAAAACCAGAAACACAGGACAGGCCATGGAGAACAGGGAGCCGTGTTATGCTGATGGGCGGGATGTAAATTGCCAACAGACACTCTGGAGATGTTCATGGTGTATCCTGAAACATCTAAAAAACAAAGCTACAGAGCCTAGGGCACTTCCACTTTTGGCCCTATAGCTTAGGAAAATTAAAATCAACAAGACACAGCCAACACAAAATTTAGGGCTGCTGTGTTTACAAGAACCTCGAGTCCAGTACAAATTAAATATCCCAGAAAGAAAAAAATGGATAAAGAAGTTGTGCTACTTACGTACAACGGAATATCACTCAGCAGTGAAATCAATGTCATCAGGCCTGTAGCAGCAAATTGAGTGGATTTAATTATGATGATTCTAAGAGAAATATGTCACACAAAGAAAGATAATTATCATAAGATATCACTAATAGAGGGAGTGTAAACTTGGCTACACATAAACTGAATTACAAAACCGAACAGAGTCTCACATTTAGATAAAAACCTTATGCTTGCTTAAGGGGAAAGTTGAGTTGGGCTGCTGTATAAAAACAGATTGAAATTAGCACACATACCATTCCATAAGCCAAATACGTAATAAACAAGACCTACTCTTTGCTCAACGAAATAGACTCATCCATGGTGTATCACCTCACACCTATTAGAATGGGCATCATCAGAAAATCTACAAACAACAAATGCTGGAAACGGTGTGGAGATAAGGAATCCTCTTCCACTATTGTTGGGAACGTAAATTGATACAGTCACTGTGGAGAACATTATGGAGTTTCTTATAAAACTAAGAATAGAATTACCATATGATACAGCAATCCCTCTACTGGGCATATACCCAGACAAAACCATAAATCAAAAAGAGACATTCACCACAATGTTCATTGCATCACTATTTACACTATCCAGGAAATGGAAGCAACCTAAATGCCCACAGACAGACGAATGCATAAAGATGTGGTACATATATAAAATGGAATATTACTAAGCCATAAAAAGGAATGAAATTGGGACATTTGTAGAGACGTTGATGGATCTAGAGACTGTCATACAGAGTGAAGTAAGTCAGAAAGAGAAAAACAAATCTTGTATATTAATGCATATATGTGGAACCTAGAAAAATTGTACAGATGAACCGTTTTGCAAGGCAGAAATAGAGCAATACATGTATACAACAAACGTATGGACAACAAGGGGGGAAAGCTGTTGGGGATGGTGGTGGGAGGAGTTGAGATATTGGGATTGGTATGTATACATTTATATGTATAAAGTAGATAACCAAAAACAACCTGCTGTATAAAAATATAAAATTAAATTCAAAATACAAAAATAAAATTAAAAAAAGTAAAACAGAAAAAATATTCTTCCCTTCACATACATGTATTTATATGAATAAATTATTTCCATGCTTATATCTGTAAATACACAAAAGAGGAATAAAATCTACCTTGAACCAAAAACGAAAAAAAGATAAAAAAGAACAGAACCCACCAGTTACACAGAGGAAAACCGTTTCAGGGCACTTGCTCCAATTGCAAACAATTCTGAAGTTGGTCAGTGGTGGGGAATCATCTCCCACTCAGCCAGCATGCTCCTCGCAACAAGCGTCCTCACTGCAAAGCTGGGGGACTGTGCCGAGGTATCTGTGAGTAAACGTGGGCCGAGACCCAGGCCAGCTGCTGCTGAAATGTTCCCACCCTTCCAAGGCTAAACACCTGAATATGTACAAGGACTTGAAAACCTAGAGGAAGGGCCATGGAACCACATGAGGGACAGCATGCCAGCCGACTTGGTGCCTGCAGGCCAGCCAGGATGGTCCTGGCCCTGGGTGCTCTTCTGGAAGCTCTCCATTTCCCTGCCTGAGATACCCCTGCTGTCCCGGCCCCCACTGCTTTCTTCCTTCCTCACCTGTGCCCAGGGAGAAATTCCAGCGGCACGTGTGGGTGACACATCCTCTTCTTTAGCAGGTAGCATCTTGGCAACTGCTGCAGAAAGTCCAGCAGAGCCCCACTCACACTGGGACACCCACAAAGCCGTGGCCTCTCACTCCCTCCCACCAGCCCAGCCCCGAGACTGCTGACAGGGCAGAGAAAATGGCGTCAGGCACAGCTGCAGGGGCTCTTGCTGCCTGGAGCGGTGTTTATATTGATCTCAACCCAGGCACACCTGGGGAGGGCTGGCCGGCACGGTCAGGCTTCCCAAGCCAGCCAATAATCACCCCTCAGGGGCTCACAGTTGCTGAAAATGGAACTTGCTGAATTGGCCAGGTCCAAGGAACAGGTGTGGGCTCCTGAGAGTCAGGATAGACAAGGGGCTGCAGCTCTGGCTTGTTTTCTAATTATATTATCTGGCCCATGAGTGGGAGACAACTTCAAGAAAACCATCTCCTAATGAGAGGAACCCAGGAGTCAGGGAGAGGAGGGGTGGGTGGTGGTTGGAGACAGAGGCCTGGTGCCCCGGGTGCAGTGGAAGTCTCTGGAAGACCAGGTGGAGGAGGCCGCACAGAGTGATGCCCAGGGTCACAGACCTGTCAGAGCTGCTGTTTGTTAGTTCAAGTCCTGCTCTGAGGTGCTCTGTGTCAGATCTGAGCGACAGGTGAGCTGGGAGTGCTCTGCAATGAGGGCTATGTGCACGGTTCCTGTGTGCCCAGCCCTGCCAAGGTACCTGCAAGGGTAGCTCTGTATCCTGGGAGGGGCCTGACCACGGGAGCCCCATGGACTGCAGAGGACCTGCCCAGGGAATCCCATATCCTGGGAGGGGCCTGAACACGAGAGCCCCGTGGGCTGGGGTGGGGGTAGGGTACCTGCCCAGGTGAGCTCCATATCCTGGGATTGGCCTGACCTCGAGAGCCCCATGGGCTGCTGGAGTCCTGGTAAAGGATGTCAGGACAGTCAGTGAAGCCACTGAGGATATACCTCCAGTAGTTCCTAAATCCTACACCCTGCTGGTCATTCTACCAACCACCAGGACTTGGTATTCTGTATTAGTCTTCACTGATGCCTTCTTTTGTATTCCATTAGTCCCAGAGTCACAAGAAATTTTGGCTTGTGAGTGACAGGACTCAACATACAACTAAAACAATACTTCCAGGCTGTCTTGCCCCAAGGGTTCAAAAATTCCCACACCATCTTTGGGGAAAGCTCAGCTAAAGACCTAAAAGTTCTACCTCTGGAAAAGGAAACACTCCTTCAATATTCAGACGACATTCTGATCGCCAGCCCTACTAAGGAGGCCTCAGAACTACCAAGCCAATAAAGGATAGAAGTTGTCCACGAAAAAGCTCAAGTATCACAGACTACGGTGACCTGCCTGGGCTTCATTCTCACAGAAGGTCGGAGAAGCCCATCCCAGGAAAGGGAAGAAACAATTTACAGCCTTACCCCTTTCTGAAACTAGAAGGCAGCTTAGGGGTTCCTGGGGAAGCCAGGGTTTCCTGCCTCTGGATCCCTAACTACAGTCTACTAGCTGGGCCTCTATATGAAACACTGAAAGGAAAAGATGATGATCCTTTTGAATAGAATCCAGAAGTGGCCTTTCAAGAATGGAAAGAGCAGTCAATTCAGACCCTTGCCCTGGAACTCCCTAATTTAGCTAAACCCTTTGACCTTTACATTCCTGGTGAAAGGTGAATCGCCATTGGAGTATTAGTGCAAAAACTGGGACCACTTGAAATGGAACAATGCAAGAATGCCATCCAGGTAGGATAAACTATGGTCACCAAGGGGCTTGGCCCACCGCCACATCTGGCCAAGATACTGGTGGTATCTGAAAACCTGGAAATCAGCAGCCCAAAAGGCCACCTCCCTTCTAAGGGAAACGGACCCCACGTGGTGATCCTAACCCCCAACCATGCCCTGAAGTTGCAGGGTTTGCTCCGTGGGCACACTGACCTCGATTGAGGAGGCCCTCCAACTCCAACCTCCAGAGAGATAACCGGGGGCAACGGGGCACCATGACGACCCATGTGACCATCACTTGACCTGGAGTTTCTCTCATAAAACAACAAGAGTGTGTCCCAAAAGAGTAGACTACTCCTTGCAGTACTTACTGTACCCAGAGGGGAGCTAATAATCTTGGCGGGGGAACAGTATATCATGCTGTCACCATAGAAAAGCCTACAGACACCCTGATGATGGTGGCCAATAAGACCGGCTGGACTCCTGTTTACTTCCAAAGGCTCTTGACTCAGTGACCATCATGATCCTTCATCACCACTGACCCTGGACTGTCTGGGAGCTGAGCGGGCAGGATCCTGACACCTGGTGCTGTTTTTACGTTAATTCAGGGGCCTAATGGAAGAAAGCGCAGACTGTTGGTCAGAGCATCTAGGCTGGCAGAAACGGTCAGTCAGAGCATCTAGGCTGGCAGAAACGGTCAGCCTAAGGTGGCCGAACAAATGTGGGGCGGAGTGAAACTGGACCTCACAGCGCCACTGCACATCTCCTTTCTGGACCCTTAAAGGTCATTAGAATCTATAACACTTCCAATACTGGTGCTCAGGTGGACGAGCAGGGAGGCAGGAGGCCTGGGGACAATCAACGTCACCTGGAGGCTGCTGGGGAGAAGTTCTGACCCTCGCCCACGGGTATGAAGCCTCCTAACTCAGCACTCAGCAGTTACAGAAGAAGGGTCTGCACCCGCAGCACTCCAAGAATGAGGAAAGGGACAAAAGGCAGAAGAGAAGTTTGTCCCAGGCAAAGCCCCTTAAAAATGCCTGGGAGATAAAAATAGAATCTGGGCAATAAAATAAAGTCTAACCATTTTTATCCTTTGTGCTTTGTCTAATTTCAGGTGCTCCTAGTGTCCCGCATACAGAGGTTCCACACCCGGCACTTCAGACCAGATTTCCTAGAGCAGAATGGCTCGATGACACTTCAGCTCCTGGGGCCCAGTTCAGACTCCGTGACATAGAGCCTGAGCTGCAGCCAACCAGGTCCTCGAGAGCTCAGCCCCCTCCCTCCCAGTGACTCTGACAGGATCTCTACACAGCAGCCCAGCCCACAGCCCACAGGGTAGCACCTCTCCATTCTCTGATCAAAATATAAAGTTTCCTTTGCTTTTGAACCAAACTCAGTCTCGATCTATTGGCTCCAATGACACTGGGCAGGGGGACACTTGTTGGCGTCCACTCTGGAGGATCAGTAACAGAAATTGAGAACATTGTAACTTCAATGAACAGATGTGTGAGCCAAACTGTAATTAACATAGAACAGTGTATAAGGCTCGGGTAAAATAAGATGTTTCTAACACTTCCATTTGATATTTCCATCACTTTCTTATAAGCAAGTTCAGTGAAAAGGTTTGTCTTCTTTGTCAGGTCAATATTAGAGAAACAAAGTGATTTCTTTCCAAGGATGTACATCTAATAATCTTGGTTAAAGCTTCAATCTTGTTTTAAATGCTTTTGCATTGAAAATGATACCTCTCTTTCAGCTCCCCCATTTCTGAGAAGCATAAAATCTTATAATTTATTATTACCAAAGGGAAATGGTAGGAGGAGGGATAAATTAACAGTTTGGGATTAACACATACACACTGCTATGTATGAAATCATCAGCAAGGAACTACTGTATAGCACAGGGAACTACACTCAATATTTTGCAATAACCTATAAGGGGAAATGATCTGAAAAAGAATAGATATTTTTATTGACATCATCCATCAATGACAGTAAAAATGGAATCTAAGGGAAGACAGTGGTGAGTGCTTCTGACCCTGAAGACTTCAATCATCTAAAGTTTGGACTCTGCCTACTTCCCAAGGCCCTTAATGAACATATGTGTAGCCGTAGCTTAAAAAATTCCCCAGTTTGGGTTGCGGAGAGACACTGATATTTAAAATCCCCTGGTGTTCTCCTCACATGAATGGGACCCTTCCTACACCTAAAACATGCCTGTCACACCCAGAGGATGGTATACCGTCTGATCGGGAAGAGTTTGGAAAAGGCATCTCATCTCCTCATCTCTTGGTGCTAGGGTTCACCACTCCAGCGTCTTTACTAACAGTCTCCCCACTTGGAGATGTCAGCACTGTCAATATCCTGTTGCATACAGTTTGGAATTTGTCCAGAGGATGAAGCAGAAGGAGGAGGAACAATGAGAGACAAGTCCTAGGTGTTCGGACAGGCACATGCCACTCTAATTTCCAATCAGGAAGACGAATTGACCAAAGGCTAGGGTTGCCCATGGAAACAGAATAGGGCTTGAGGAATCCTGATGCTTTGTGGCCAGTTCCCATAAACACAAGTTGGAAAATGGAACTCAGGGGCACTAAAATTCACGAAACTGCAGAATTGAAAATATCTATCACTGAAAAATGTCTTGAGGAAAGTCAGAGAAAAGGACTTGTAAGCAACGGAGAATGGCAGGAAAGGGATTGGAAGAGGTAGAAAGGACTCGCCATTAAGCACAAGAAAAGGGGCTGAACATTGCCAACATTGCAGTTGGCCAAAAAGGGTGTATGCGTCTTTTTCTGTATATATTCAAGAAAAGGGCATACACTTTTTTAGCCAACCAAACAGGTGGGCACTGGAAATCAATACTACAAAACATATCACTTTGCATCAGTCAGAAGAGCCGTCCTCATAAAGTGTAAACACCAGAAATGCAGGACAGGGCAAGGAGAAAAGGGAGCCCTGTGAGTCTTATAGTGGAAATGTATATTGCCAACGGTCACTCTGGATAAGTCTATTGTGTTTACTAAAGCATTTAAAAAATGAGCTACCGAGCACAGGGCACTTGCACTCATGGACGTATATCTTGGGAAAAACAAAAATCGAGAGGACACAGGCACCACAATGTTTAACACCTCTCTGTTTAAAAGATCCTCCACTAGGATATAACTTAAATGTATCTGCAGAGAAAAAACGGACAGAGATGTGGTGCTTATGTAGAGTGGAATATTACTCAGCCTGGAAATCAATGAAATACGACCAGTTATAACAACTCCAGAGGAGTTACGTGTGATCATTCGAAGTCACATAATTCAAAAAGAAAAAGACATAAGATATCACTAATACATGGAATGTTAACATGGCTACACATGAACTGAATTACAAAAGAGAAGAGGGTTTCAAATTAAGAAAACCAACTTATGCTTCCTTAAGGGGAAAGGTGAGTTGGGGTGCTACATAAAACCAGAGATTAAAATTAGCACAGATACCATTCCATAAGTAAATATGTAATAGTTAAGACCTACTCCTTGCTCAACGAAATGGACTCAACACGCCATATTCAATGCCTAAGAATATACCGGATTAGTAAGAATCTTAAAACCCACGGGCTTATATGTCTCCGTAAGAGAAACAAGCGCGTGTACATCGGCATAAACGAAGCAGTGAAAATCCGATAAATACCATTATTAAAATAAATTTCAAAAACAAAACACAATGACAGTGAAATAGGTAGCAATTTTTAAATAATTCACTCAGGGCATGTGATGCAACCTGGATTTACCACATCTACACCCAGAGCTGGTTGAGACATAAGGCTGGACACTTCAGGCTGATAGCATTGGTGAGTTTCGGTGAACAAATGCAGATCCTTTGAAGTCATACTGCATGGTACCCATTCCAAGGGTCCCAACTCTCCAGGTTCAAAGGATTCTTTCTTCAGCTAAAACATGTGTGGGAAACGCCGAGTATGGTCCACCGTGTGATTGGGAAACGATTTAAAATGCATCTCAGTTTTCCTATCCTGGTCCTCGGGTTCACCATTCCAGACGGTTTACTAAAACTCTCCCCGCTTGGAGAGTCAGTGCCTTTAACCTCCTGTTTGGCACAGCTTGCAATTTCTGCTCAAGATGAACAGGAATAGGGAGAACCAATGAGAGACTAGCTATAGGTATTTGCACGGTCAAATGTAAGGCTCATTTCCCACCAGGAAGAGGAATTAACCAAAGGCTCAGCGTGCCCTGCCGGAATCAGATTAGGGCCTGAAGCAATCCTGCGGTTTTGTGCCCAGCTCACAAGAAAGCGAGTTGAAGAAAGGAGCTCAGGGGCACTGTAATTCACAAACCTGCAGAGTTATAAATGACAGCTACCCTCCAAAAATATATTGAAGTAAGCCTGCGAAGGGGAGTTGAAAGCGGGGCAGAATTTCAGGAAAACGATTGCAGGGGGTAGACTGGAATTGCCCAGAAAGCATAGGAAAAGAGGCAGAACGTCGACAATGAAGCACTTGGCCAAAAAGTGCGTATGCATTTTTTCCTGAATATATTCAGGAAAAAACGCATACGCCCTTTTTCGCAAAACAAGCAAGCCTGTAAAGGAAATCTACACTACAATGAAGTCTAACTGCCCCCTGGGCAAAAGGACCATCTGAAAAAAGTGTAAAATCCAGAAAGGTAGTACAGGATATGGAGAACAGGGAGCCTTGTTATGCTGATTGGCAGGATGTAAATTGCCAACAGACATCCTGGAGAAGTGTATGGTGTTTCCTGAAACCCATAAGAAACAAAGCAACACAGCCTATGGCACTTCCACTTATGGTCCCAAAGATTACGGAAATTAAAATCAAAAACAGACAGGCACCCCAATGTTTGGGACGGCTGTGTTCACAAGAAGCTCGTCTGCAGTACCCGGTAAATATCCCAGAAAGCAAAAAATGGATAAAGAAGTTGTGGCACGTATGTGCAACGCAATATCACTCAGCAATGAAATCTGTGTCATCAGGCCCGTAGCGGCATAGTGAGTGGATGCAGGTACGGTGATTCTACGTGAACTACGTCACACAGAAAAAGAAACATCATAAGATATCACTAATACACGGAATGTAAACTTGACTACACATGAACTGAATTACAAAACAGAACAGGGTCTCAAATTTAGAAAACCAACTAGTGCTGGCTTATGGGGAAAGGTGCGTTGGGGTGCTGCATAAAACCAGAGACTGAAATTAGCACAGATAACATTCCATAAGCTAAATATGTAATAGACAAGACCTACTCCTTGCTCAACGAAATGGACTCAACACCACATATTCAACGCCTAGGAATATACCTGACTAGGAAGAATCTTAAAACCCATGGATTTATACGTATCCATAAGAGAATCAAGCGTGTGTACAGCGGCATAAACGCAGCAGTGAAAATCCGATAAATCCCATTATCAAATTAATTTCAAAAACAAAACACAAAGACAGTGAAATAGAGAGCAATTCTTAAATAATTCACTCAGGGCATGTGATGCAACCGGGATTTACCACAACTGCACCCAGAGCTGGTTGAGACATAAGGCTGGACACTTCAGGCTGATAGCATTGGTGAGTTTCGGTGAGCAAATGCAGACCCTTTGAAGTCATACTGCATGGTACACATTCCATGGGTCCCAACTCTCCAGGTTCAAAGGATTCTTCCTCTGCCTAAAACATGCATGAGAAACCCAGAGTATCGTCCACCGTGTGATTGGGAAACAATTTAAAATGCATCTCAGTTTTTGTATCCTTGTCCTCGGGTTCACCATTCCAGATGCTTTACTAAAAATCTCCCCGCTTGAAGAGTCAGTGCCTTTAACCTCGTATTTGGCACAGCTTGCAATTTCTGTGCAAGATGAACAGGAATAGGAGAAGCAATGAGAGTCTAGATGTAGGTGTCTGCACGGGCAAATGTAACGCTCATTTCCCACCAGGAAGAGGAATTTACCAAAGGCTCAGTGTGCCCTGCCGGAAACAGATTAGGGCCTGAAGCAATCCTGCGGTTTTGGGCCAAGCTCACAAGAAAGCGAGTTGATGAAAGGAGCTCAGGGGCACTGTAATTCACAAACCTGCAGAGTTATAAATGACAGCTATCCTCCAAAAATATATTGAAGTAAGCCTGCGAAGGGGACTGGAAGGCGGGCCAAAATTTCAGGAAAAGGATTGCAGGGGGTAGACTGGTATTGCCTTGAAAGCATAGGAAAAGAGGCAAAACGTCGACAATGATGCACTTGGCCAAAAAGTGCATATGCGTTTTTTCCTGAATATATTCAGAAAAAAACGCATACGCACTTTTTGGCCAACGAAGCAAGCCTGTAAAGGAAATCTGCACTACAATGAAATCTCACTGCCCCCCTGGCAAAAGGGCCATCTGAAAATAGTGGAAAATCCAGAATGGAAGGACAGGATATGGAGAACAGGGAGCCTTGTTATGCTGATTGGCAGGATGTAAATTTTGAACAGCCACCCAGGAGATGTGTATGGTGTTTCCTGAAACACGTAAGAAACAAAGCAACACAGCATATGGCACTTCCACATATGGTCCTATAGCTTACGGAAATTAAAATCAAAAACAGACAGCCACCCCAATATTTGGGACGGCTGTGTTCACAAGAAGCTCGTCTACAGTATCAGGTAAATATCCCAGAAAGCAAAAAATGGATAAAGAAGTTGTGGCACGTACATACAATGCAATATCACTCAGCAATGAAATCTGTGTCATCAGGCCCGTAGCGGCATAGTGAGTGGATGCAGGTACGGTGATTCTACGTGAACTACGTCACACAGAAAAAGAAACATCATAAGATATCACTAATACACGGAATGTAAACTTGACTACACATGAACTGAATTACAAAACAGAACAGGGTCTCAAATTTAGAAAACCAACTAGTGCTTGCTTATGGGGAAAGGTGCCTTGGGGTGCTGCATAAAACCAGAGACTGAAATTAGCACAGATAACTTTCCATAAGCGAAATATGTAATAGACAAGACCTACTCCTTGCTCAACGAAATGGACCCAACACCACATATTCAACGCCTAGGAATATACCTGACTAGGAAGAATCTTAAAACCCATGGATATATATGTCTCCGTAAGAGAATCAAGCGTGTGTACTGCGGCCTAAAGGCAGCAGTGAAAATCCGATAAATCCCATTATCAAAATAAATTTCGAAAACAAAACACAAAGACAGTGAAATAGAGAGCAATTCTTAAATAATTCACTCAGGGCATGTGATGCAACCGGGATTGACCACATCTACACCCAGAGCTGGTTGAGACATAAGGCTGGACACTTCAGGCTGATAGCATTGGTGAGTTTCGGTGAGCAAATGCAGACCCTTTAAAGTCATACTGCATGGTACCCATTCCATGGGTCCCAACTCTCCAGGTTCATGGGATTCTTCCTCCAGCTAAAACATG
Source organism: Phocoena phocoena (assembly GCF_963924675.1). NCBI lineage: Eukaryota > Metazoa > Chordata > Mammalia > Artiodactyla > Phocoenidae > Phocoena > Phocoena phocoena. The sequence goes on from NC_089219.1 coordinate 122,347,655, forward strand.
CATGGGAAACCCAGAGTATCGTCCACCGTGTGATTGGGAAACGATTTAAAATGCATCTCAGTTTTCGTATCCTGGTCCTCGGGTTCACCATTCCAGATGCTTTACTAACACTCTCCCCGCTTGGAGAGTCAGTGCCTTTAACCTCCTCTTTGGCACAGCTTGCAATTTCTGTGCACGATGAACAGGAATAGGGAGAACCAATGAGAGACTAGCTATAGGTGTCTGCACGGGCAAATGTAACGCCCATTTCCCACCAGGAAGAGGAATTAACCAAAGGCTCAGCGTGCCCTGCCGGAAACAGATTAGGGCCTGAACCAATCCTGCGGTTTTGTGCCCAGCTCACAAGAAAGCGAGTTGAAGAAAGGAGCTCAGGGGCACTGTAATTCACAAACCTGCAGAGGTATAAATGACAGCTATCTTCCAAAAGTATATTGCAGTAAGCCTGTGAAGGGGACTTGAAAGCGGGGCAGAATTTCAGGAAAACGATTGCAGGGGGTAGACTGGAATTACCCTGAAAGCATAGGAAAAGAGGCACAACGTCAACAATGATGAACTTGGCCAAAAAGGGCGTATGCGTTTTTTCCTGAATATATTCAGGAAAAAACGCATACGCACTTTTTGGCCAACCAAGCAAGCCTGTAAAGGAAATCTGCACTACAATGAAATCTCTCTGCCCCCCGGGCAAAAGGGCCATCTGAAAAAAGTGTAAAATCCAAAAAGATAGGACACGATATGGAGAACAGGGAGCCTTGTTATGCTGATTGGCAGGATGTAAATTGCCAACAGCCACCCTGGAGAAGTGTATAGTGTTTCCTGAAACACGTAAGAAATAAAGCAACACAGCCTATGGCATTTGCACTTATGGTCCTATTCCTTAGGGAAATTAAAATCAAAAACAGAGAGCCACCCCAAAGTTTGGGACGGCTGTGTTCCCAAGAATCTCGTCTACAGTACCAGGTAAATATCCCAGAAAGCAAAAAATGGATAAATAAGTTGTGGCACGTACGTGCAATGCAATATCACTCAGCAATGAAATCTGTGTCATCAGGCCCGTAGCGGCATAGTGAGTGGATGCAGGTACGGTGATTCTACGTGAACTACGTCACACAGAAAAAGAAACATCACTAGATATCACTAATACAGGGAATGTAAACTTGACTACACATGAACTCAAATACAAAACAGAACAGGTTCTCAAATTTAGAAAACCAACTATTGCTTGCTTATGGGGAAAGGTGCCTTGGGGTGCTGCATAATACCAGAGACTGAAATTAGCACAGATAACTTTCCATAAACCAAATATGTAATAGACAAGACCTACTCCTTTCTCAACGAAATGGACCCAACACCACATATTCTACTTCTAGGAATATACCTGACTAGGAAGAATCTTAAAACCCATGGATATATATGTCTCCATAAGAGAATCAAGCGTGTGTACAGCGGCCGCAACGCAGAAGTGAAAATCCGATAAATCCCATTATCAAAATAAATTTCGAAAATAAAACACAAAGACAGTGAAATAGAGAGCAATTCTTAAATAATTCACTGAGGGCATGTGATGCAACCGGGATTGACCACATCTACACCCAGAGCTGGTTGAGACATAAGGCTGGACACTTCAGGCTGATAGCATTGTTGAGTTTCGGTGAGCAAATGCAGACCCTTTGAAGTCATACTGCATGGTACCCATTCCATGGGTCCCAACTCTCCAGGTTCAAGGGATACTTCCTCCAGCTAAAACATGCATGGGAAACACAGAGTATCATCCACCGTGTGATTGGGAAACGATTTAAAATGCATCTCAGTTTTCGTATCCTGGTCCTCGGGTTCACCATTCCAGATGCTTTACTAACACTCTCCCCGCTTGGAGAGTCAGTGCCTTTAACCTCCTCTTTGGCACAGCTTGCAATTTCTGTGCAAGATGAACAGCTATAGGGAGAACCAACGAGAGACTAGCTATAGGTGTCTGCACGGGCAAATGTAACGCTCATTTCCCACCAGGAAGAGGAATTACCCAAAGGCTCAGCGTGCCCTGCCGGAAACTGATTAGGGCCTGAAGCAATCCTGCGGTTTTGTGCCCAGCTCACAAGAAAGCGAGTTGAAGAACGGAGCTCAGGGGCACTGTAATTCACAAACCTGCAGAGTTATAAATGACAGCTATCTTCCAAAAGTATATTGAAGTAAGCCTGCGAAGGGGACTTTAAAGCGGGGCAGTAGTTCAGGAAAATGATTGCAGGGGGTAGACTGGAATTGCCCTGAAAGCATAGGAAAAGAGGCACAACGTCGACAATGATGCACTTGGCCAAAAAGAGCGTATGCGTTTTTTCCTGAATATATTCAAGAAAAACGCATACGCCCTTTTTGGCCAACCAAGCAAGCCTGTAAATTAAATCTGCACTACAATGAAGTCTCACTGTCCCCCGGGCAAAAGGGACATCTGAAAAAAGTGTAAAATCCAGAAAGGTAGGACAGGATATGGAGAACAGGGAGACTTGTTATGCTGATTGGCAGGATGTAAATTGCCAGCAGCCACCCTGGAGAAGTGTATGGTGTTTCCTGAAACACGTAAGAAAAAAAGCAACACAGCCTATGGCAATTGCACTTATGGTCCTATTGCTTAGGGAAATTAAAATCAAAAACAGAGAGCCAGCCCAAAATTTGGGACGGCTGTGTTCACAAGAAGCTCGTCTACAGTATCAGGTAAATATCCCAGAAAGCAAAAAATGGATAAAGAAGTTGTGGCACGTACGTACAATGCAATATCACTCAGCAATGAAATCTGTGTCATCAGGCCCGTAGCGGCATAGTGAGTGGATGCAGGTACGGTGATTCTACGTGAACTATGTCACACAGAAAAAGAAACATCATAAGATATCACTAATACACGGAATGTAAACTTGACTACACATGAACTGAATTACAAAACAGAACAGGGTCTCAAATTTAGAAAAACAACTAGTGCTTGCTTATGGGGAAAGGTGCCTTCGGGTGCTGCATAAAATCAGAGACTGAAATTAGCACAGATAACATTCCATAAGCCAAATATGTAATAGAAAAGACCTACTCCTTGCTCAACGAAAGGGACTCAACACCACATATTCAACGCCTAGGAATATACCTGACTAGGAAGAATCTTAAAACCCATGGATTTTTATGTCTCCGTAAGAGAACCAAGCGTGTGTACTGCGGCCGAAACGCAGCAGTGAAAATCCGATAAATCCCATTATCACAATAAATTTCGAAAACAAAACACAAAGACAGTGAAATAGAGAGCAATTCTTAAATAATTCACTCAAGGCATGTGATGCAACCGGGATTGACCACATCTACACCCAGAGCTGGTTGAGACATAAGGCTGGACACTTCAGGCTGATAGCATTGGTGAGTTTCAGTGAGCAAATTCAGACCCTTTGAAGTCATACTGCATGGTACCCATTCCATGGGTCCCAACTCTCCAGGTTCAAGGGATTCTTCCTCCAGCTAAAACATGCATGGGAAACCCAGAGTATCGTCCACCGTGTGATTGGGAAACGATTTAAAATGCATCTCAGTTTTCGTATCCTGGTCCTCGGGTTCACCATTCCAGATGCTTTACTAACACTCTCCTCGCTTGTAGAGTCAGTGCCTTTAACCTCCTCTTTGGCACAGCTTGCAATTTCTGTGCAAGATGAACAGGAATAGGGAGAACCAATGAGAGACTAGCTATAGGTGTCTGCACGGGCAAATGTAATGCTCATTTCCCACCAGGAAGAGGAATTAACCAAAGGCTCAGCGTGCCCTGCCGGAAACAGATTAGGGCCTGAAGCAATCCTGCGGTTTTGTGCCCAGCTCACAAGAAAGCGAGTTGAAGAAAGGAGCTCAGGGGCACTGTAATTCACAAACCTGCAGAGTTATAAATGACAGCTATCCTCCAAAAATATATTGAAGTAAGCCTGCGAAGGGGACTTGAAAGCGGGGCAGAGTTACAGGAAAACCATTGCAGGGGGTAGACTGGAATTGCCCTGAAAGCATAGGAAAAGAGGCAGAACGTCGACAATGATGCACTTGGCCAAAAAGGGCGTATGCGTTTTTTCCTGAATATATTCAGGAAAAAACGCATACGCCCTTTTTGGCCAACCAAGCAAGCCTGTAAAGGAAATCTGCACTACAATGAAGTCTCACTGCCCCCCTGGGCAAAAGGGCCATCTGAAAAAAGTGTAAAATCCAGAAAGTTAGGCCAGGATATGGAGAACAGGGTGTCTTGTTATGCTGATTGGCAGGATGTAAATTGCCAGCAGCCACCCTGGAGAAGTGTATGGTGTTTCCTGAAACACGTAAGAAACAAAGCAACACAGCCTATGGCACTTCCACTTATGGTCCTATAGCTTACGGAAATTAAATTCAAAAACAGACAGTCACCCCAATATTTGGGACGGCTGTGTTCACAAGAAGCTCGTCTACAGTATCAGGTAAATATCCCAGAAAGCAAAAAATGGATAAAGAAGTTGTGGCACGTACGTGCAATGCAATATCACTCAGCAATGAAATCTGTGTCATCAGGCCGGTAGCGGCATAGTGAGTGGATGCAGGTACGGTGATTCTACGTGAACTACGTCACACAGAAAAAGAAACATCATAAGATATCACTAATACACGGAATGTAAACTTGACTACACATGAACTGAATTACAAAACAGAACAGGGTCTCAAATTTAGAAAACCAACTAGTGCTTGCTTATGGGGAAAGGTGCCTTGGGGTGCTGCATAAAACCAGAGACTGAAATTAGCACAGATAACATTCCAAAAGCCAAATATGTAATAGACAAGACCTACTCCTTGCTCAACGAAATGGACTCAACACCACATATTCAACGCCTAGGAATATACCTGACTAGGAAGAAACTTAAAACCCATGGATATATATGTCTCCGTAAGAGAATCAAGCATGTGTACAGCGGCATAAACGCAGCAGTGAAAATCCGATAAATCCCATTATCAAAATAAATTTCAAAAACAAAACACAAAGACAGTGAAATAGAGAGCAATTCTTAAATAATTCACTCAGGGCATGTGATGCAACCGGGATTTAACACATCTACGCCCAGAGCTGGTTGAGACATAAGGCTGGACACTTCAGGCTGATAGCATTGGTGAGTTTCGGTGAGCAAATGCAGACCCTTTGAAGTCATACTGCATGGTACCCATTCCATGGGTCCCAACTCTCCAGGTTCTAGGGATTCTTCCTCCAGGTAAAACATGCATGGGAAACCCAGAGTATCGTCCACCGTGTGATTGGGAAACGATTTAAAATGCATCTCAGTTTTCGTATCCTGGTCCTCGGGTTCACCATTCCAGATGCTTTACTAACACTCTCCCCGCTTGGAGAGTCAGTGCCTTTAACCTCCTCTTTGGCACAGCTTGCAATTTCTGTGCAAGATGAACAGGAATAGGGAAAACCAATGAGAGACTAGCTGTAGGTGTCTGCACGGGCAAATGTAACGCTCATTTCCCACCAGGAAGAGGAATTAAACAAAGGCTCAGTGTGCCCTGCTGGAAACAGATTAGGGCCTGAAGCAATCCTGCGGTTTTGTGCCCAGCTCACAAGAAAGCGAGTTGAAGAAAGGAGCTCAGGGGCACTGTAATTCACAAACCTGCAGAGTTATAAATGACAGCTATCCTCCAAAAATATATTGAAGTAAGCCTGCGAAGGGGACTTGAAAGCGGGGCAGAATTTCAGGAAAACGATTGCAGGGCGTAGACAGGAATTGCCCTGAAAGCATAGGAAACGAGGCAGAATGTCGACAATGATGCACTTGGCCAAAAAGGGTGTATGCGTTTTTTCCTGAATATATTCAGGAAAAAACGCATACGCCCTTTTTGGCCAACCAAGCAAGCCTGTAAAGGAAATCTGCACTACAATGAAGTCTCACTGCCCCCCGGGCAAAAGGGCCATCTGAAAAAAGTGTAAAATCCAGAAAGGTAGGACAGGATATGGAGAACAGGGAGCCTTGTTATGCTGATTGGCAGGATGTAAATTGTGAACAGCCACCCTGGAGAAGTGTATGGTGTTTCCTGAAACACGTAAGAAATAAAGCAACACAGCCTATGGCACTTCCACTTATGGTCCTATTCCTTAGGGAAATTAAAATCAAAAACAGAGAGCCACCCCAAAGTTTGGGACGGCTGTGTTCCCAAGAAGCTCGTCTACAGTACCAGGTAAATATCCCAGAAAGCAAAAAATGGATAAAGAAGTTGTGGCACGTACGTGCAATGCAGTATCACTCAGCAATGAAATCTGTGTCATCAGGCCCGTAGCGGCATAGTGAGTGGATGCAGGTACGGTGATTCTACGTGAACTACGTCACACAGAAAAAGAAACATCATAAGATATCACTAATACACGGAATGTAAACTTGACTACACATGAACTGAATTACAAAACAGAACAGGGTGTCAAATTTAGAAAAACCAACTAGTGCTTGCTTATGGGGAAAGGTGCCTTGGGGTGCTGCATAAAACAAGAGACTGAAATTAGCACAGATAACATTCCATAAGACAAATATGTAATAGACAAGACCTACTCCTTGCTCAACGAAATGGACCCAACACCACATATTCAACGCCTAGGAATATACCTGACTAGGAAGAATCTTAAAACCCATGGATATATATGTCTCCATAAGAGAATCAAGCGTGTGTACAGCGGCCGAAACGCAGCAGTGAAAATCCGATAAATCCCATTATCAAAATTAATTTCGAAAACAAAACACAAAGACAGTGAAATAGAGAGCAATTCTTAAATAATTCACTCAGGGCATGTGATGCAACCGGGATTGACCACATCTACACCCAGAGCTGGTTGAGACATAAGGCTGGACACTTCAGGTTGATACCATTGGTGAGTTTCGGTGAGCAAATGCAGACCCTTTGAAGTCATACTGCATGGTACCTAGTGCATGGGTCCCAACTCTTCTGGTACAAGGGATTCTTCCTCCAGCTAAAACATGCATGGGAAACCCACAGTATGGTCCACCATGTGATTGGGAAACGATTTAAAATGCATCTCAGTTTTCGTATCATGGTCCTTGGGTTCACCATTCCAGATTCTTTACTAACACTCTCCCTGCTTGGAGAGTCAGTGCCTTTAACCTCCTGTTTGGCACAGCTTGTAATTTCTGTGCAAGATGAACAGGAATAGGGAGAACCAATGAGAGACTAGCTATAGGTTTCTGCACGGGCAAATGTAATGCTCATTTCCCACCAGGAAGAGGAATTAACCAAAGGCTCAGCGTGCCCTGCCGGAAACAGATTAGGGCCTGAAGCAATCCTGCGGTTTTGTGCCCAGCTCACAAGAAAGCGAGTTGAAGAAAGGAGCTCAGGGGCACTGTAATTCACAAACCTGCAGAGTTATAAAAAACAGCTATCCTCCAAAAATATATTGAAGTAAGCCTGCGAAGGGGACTTGAAAGCGGGGCAGACTTTCAGGAATACCATTGCAGGCGGTAGACTGGAATTGCCCTGAAAGCATAGGAAAAGAGGCAGAACGTCGAAAATGATGCACTTGGCCAAAAACGGCGTATGCGTTTTTTCCTGAATATATTCAGGAAAAAACGCATACGCCCTTTTTGGCCAACCAAGCAAGCCTGTAAAGGAAATCTGCACTACAATGAAGTCTCACTGCCCCCCAGGCAAGAGGGCCATCTGAAAAAAGTGTAAAATCCAGAAAGGTAGGACAAGATATGGAGAACAGGGAGCCTTGTTATGCTGATTGGCAGGATGTAAATTGCCTGCAGCCACCCTGGAGAAGTGTATAGTGTTTCCTGAAAAACGTAAGAAATAAAGCAACACAGCCTATGGCACTTCCACTTATGGTCCTATAGCTTACGGAAATTAAATTCAAAAACAGACAGCCACCCCAATATTTGGGACGGCTGTGTTCACAAGAAGCTCATCTACAGTATCAGGTAAATATCCCAGAAAGCAAAAAATGGATAAAGAAGTTGTGGCACGTACGTGCAATGCAATATCACTCAGCAATGAAATCTGTGTCATCAGGCCCGTAGCGGCATAGTGAGTGGATGCAGGTACAGTGATTCTACATGAACTACATCACACAGAAAAAGAAACATCATAAGATATCACTAATACACGGAATGTAAACTTGACTACACATGAACTGAATTACAAAACAGAACAGGGTCTCAAATTTAGAAAACCAACTAGTGCTTGCTTATGGGAAAAGGTGCCTTGGGGTGCTGCATAAAACCAGAGACTGACATTAGCACAGATAACTTTCCATAAGCCAAATATGTAATAGACAAGACCTACTCCTTGCTCAACAAAATGGACCCAACACCACATATTCAACGCCTAGGAATATACCTGACTAGGAAGAATCTTAAAACCCATGGATATATATGTCTCCGTAAGACAATCAAGCGTGTGTACAGCGGCCGAAACGAGCAGTGAAAATCCGATAAATCCCATTATCAAAATAAATTTCGAAAACAAAACACAAAGACAATCAAATAGAGAGCAATTCTTAAATAATTCACTCAGGGCATGTGATGCAACCGGGACTGACCATATCTACACCCAGAGCTGGTTGAGACATAAGGCTGGACACTTCAGGCTGATAGCATTGGTGAGTTTCGGTGAGCAAATGCAGACCCTTTGAAGTCATACTGCATGGTACCCATTCCATGGGTCCCAACTCTCCAGGTTCAAGGGAATCTTCCTCCAGCTAAAACATGCATGAGAAACCCAGAGTATCGTCCACCGTGTGATTGGGAAACGATTTAAAATGCATCTCAGTTTTCGTATCCTGGTCCTCGGGTTCACCATTCCAGATGCTTTACTAACACTTTCCCCGCTTGGAGAGTCAGAGCCTTTAACCTCCTCTTTGGCACAGCTTGCAATTTCTGTGCAAGATGAACAGGAATAGGGAGAATCAATGAGAGACTAGCTATAGGTTTCTGCACGGGCAAATATAATGCTCATTTCCCACCAGGAAGAGGAATTAACCAAAGGCTCAGCATGCCCTGCCGGAAACAGATTAGGGCCTGAAGCAATCCTGCGGTTTTGTGCCCAGCTCACAAGAAAGCGAGTTGAAGAAAGGAGCTCAGGGGCACTGTAATTCACAAACCTGCAGAGTTATAAATGACAGCTATCCTCCAAAAATATATTGAAGTAAGCCTGCGAAGGGGACTTGAAAGCGGGGCAGAATTTCAGGAAAACGATTGCAGGGGGTAGACTGGAATTGCCCTGAAAGCATAGGAAAAGAGGCAGAACGTCGACAATGATGCACTTGGCCAAAAGGGGCGTATGCGTTTTTTCCTGAATATATTCAGGAAAAAACGCATACGCGCTTTTTGGCCAACCAAGCAAGCCTGTAAAAGAAATCTGCACTACAATGAAGTCTCACTGCCCCCCGAGCAAAAGGGTCATCTGAAAAAAGTGTAAAATCCAGAAAGGTAGGACAGGATATGGAGAACAGGGAGCCTTGCTATGCTGATTGGCAGGATGTAAATTGCCAACAGCCACCCTGGGGAAGTGTATGGTGTTTCCAAAAACACGTAAGAAATAAAGCAACACAGCCTATGGCAATTGCACTTATGGTCCTATTCCTTAGGGAAATTAAAATCAAAAACAGAGAGCCACCCCAAAGTTTGGGACGGCTGTGTTCCCAAGAAGCTCGTCTACAGTACCAGGTAAATATCCCAGAAAGCAAAAAATGGATAAAGAAGTTGTGGCACGTACGTGCAATGCAGTATCACTCAGCAATGAAATCTGTGTCATCAGGCCCGTAGCGGCATAGTGAGTGGATGCAGGTACGGTGATTCTACGTGAACTACGTCACACAGAAAAAGAAACATCATAAGATATCACTAATACACGGAATGTAAACTTGACTACACATGAACTGAATTACAAAACAGAACAGGGTCTCAAATTTAGAAAAACCAACTAGTGCTTGCTTATGGGGAAAGGCGCCTTGGGGTGCTGCATAAAACCAGAGACTGAAATTAGCACAGATAACATTCCATAAGAAAAATATGTAATAGACAAGACCTACTCCTTGCTCAACGAAATGGACCCAACACCACATATTCAACGCCTAGGAATATACCTGACTAGGAAGAATCTTAAAACCCATGGATATATATGTCTCCATAAGAGAATCAAGCGTGTGTACAGCGGCCGAAACGCAGCAGTGAAAATCCGATAAATCCCATTATCAAAATAAATTTCGAAAACAAAACACAAAGACAGTGAAATAGAGAGCAATTCTTAAATAATTCACTCAGGGCATGTGATGCAACCGGGATTGACCACATCTACACCCAGAGCTGGTTGAGACATAAGGCTGGACACTTCAGGTTGATACCATTGGTGAGTTTCGGTGAGCAAATGCAGACCCTTTGAAGTCATACTGCATGGTACCTAGTCCATGGGTCCCAACTCTTCTGGTACAAGGGATTCTTCCTCCAGCTAAAACATGCATGGGAAACCCACAGTATGGTCCACCATGTGATTGGGAAACGATTTAAAATGCATCTCAGTTATCGTATCCTGGTCCTCGGGTTCACCATTCCAGATTCTTTACTAACACTCTCCCTGCTTGGAGAGTCAGTGCATTTAACCTCCTGTTTGGCACAGCTTGTAATTTCTGTGCAAGATGAACAGGAATAGGGAGAACCAATGAGAGACTAGCTATAGGTTTCTGCACGGGCAAATGTAATGCTCATTTCCCACCAGGAAGAGGAATTAACCAAAGGCTCAGCGTGCCCTGCCAGAAACAGATTAGGGCCTGAAGCAATCCTGCGGTTTTGTGCCCAGCTCACAAGAAAGCGAGTTGAAGAAAGGAGCTCAGGGGCACTGTAATTCACAAACCTGCAGAGTTATAAATGACAGCTATCCTCCAAAAATATATTAAAGTAAGCCTTCGAAGGGGACTAGAAAGCGGGGCAGAGTTTCAGGAAAACGATTGCAGGGGGTAGACTGGAATTGCCCTGAAAGCATAGGAAAATAGGCAGAAAGTCGACAATGATGCACTTGGCCAAAAAGGGCGTATGCGTTTTTTCCTGATTATATTCAGGAAAAAACGCATATGCACTTTTTGGCCAACCAAGCAAGCCTGTAAAGAAATCTGCACTACAATGAAGTCTCACTGCCCCCCTGGCAAAAGGGCCATCTGAAAAAAGTGTAAAATCCAGAAAGGTAGGACAGGATATGGAGAACATGGATCCTTGTTATGCTGATTGGGAGGATGTAAATTGCCAACAGCACCCTGGATAAGTGTATGGTGTTTCCTGAAACACGTAAGAAATAAAGGAACACAGCCTATGGCAATTGCACTTATGGTCCTCTTGCTTAGGAAAATTAAAATCAAAAACAGAGAGCCACCCCAAAGTTTGGGATGGCTGTGTTCCCAAGAAGCTCGTCTACAGTACCAGGTAAATATCCCAGAAAGCAAAAAATGGATAAAGAAGTTGTGGCACGTACGTGCAATGCAGTATCACTCAGCAATGAAATCTGTGTCATCAGGCCCGTAGCGGCATAGTGAGTGGATGCAGGTACGGTGATTCTACGTGAACTACGTCACACAGAAAAAGAAACATCATAAGATATCACTAATACACGGAATGTAAACTTGACTACACATGAACTGAATTACAAAACAGAACAGGGTGTCAAATTTAGAAAAACCAACTAGTGCTTGCTTATGGGGAAAGGTGCCTTGGGGTGCTGCATAAAACAAGAGACTGAAATTAGCACAGATAACATTCCATAAGACAAATATGTAATAGACAAGACCTACTCCTTGCTCAACGAAATGGACCCAACACCACATATTCAACGCCTAGGAATATACCTGACTAGGAAGAATCTTAAAACCCATGGATATATATGTCTCCATAAGAGAATCAAGCGTGTGTACAGCGGCCGAAACGCAGCAGTGAAAATCCGATAAATCCCATTATCAAAATTAATTTCGAAAACAAAACACAAAGACAGTGAAATAGAGAGCAATTCTTAAATAATTCACTCAGGGCATGTGATGCAACCGGGATTGACCACATCTACACCCAGAGCTGGTTGAGACATAAGGCTGGACACTTCAGGTTGATACCATTGGTGAGTTTCGGTGAGCAAATGCAGACCCTTTGAAGTCATACTGCATGGTACCTAGTGCATGGGTCCCAACTCTTCTGGTACAAGGGATTCTTCCTCCAGCTAAAACATGCATGGGAAACCCACAGTATGGTCCACCATGTGATTGGGAAACGATTTAAAATGCATCTCAGTTTTCGTATCATGGTCCTTGGGTTCACCATTCCAGATTCTTTACTAACACTCTCCCTGCTTGGAGAGTCAGTGCCTTTAACCTCCTGTTTGGCACAGCTTGTAATTTCTGTGCAAGATGAACAGGAATAGGGAGAACCAATGAGAGACTAGCTATAGGTTTCTGCACGGGCAAATGTAATGCTCATTTCCCACCAGGAAGAGGAATTAACCAAAGGCTCAGCGTGCCCTGCCGGAAACAGATTAGGGCCTGAAGCAATCCTGCGGTTTTGTGCCCAGCTCACAAGAAAGCGAGTTGAAGAAAGGAGCTCAGGGGCACTGTAATTCACAAACCTGCAGAGTTATAAAAAACAGCTATCCTCCAAAAATATATTGAAGTAAGCCTGCGAAGGGGACTTGAAAGCGGGGCAGACTTTCAGGAATACCATTGCAGGCGGTAGACTGGAATTGCCCTGAAAGCATAGGAAAAGAGGCAGAACGTCGAAAATGATGCACTTGGCCAAAAACGGCGTATGCGTTTTTTCCTGAATATATTCAGGAAAAAACGCATACGCCCTTTTTGGCCAACCAAGCAAGCCTGTAAAGGAAATCTGCACTACAATGAAGTCTCACTGCCCCCCAGGCAAGAGGGCCATCTGAAAAAAGTGTAAAATCCAGAAAGGTAGGACAAGATATGGAGAACAGGGAGCCTTGTTATGCTGATTGGCAGGATGTAAATTGCCTGCAGCCACCCTGGAGAAGTGTATAGTGTTTCCTGAAAAACGTAAGAAATAAAGCAACACAGCCTATGGCACTTCCACTTATGGTCCTATAGCTTACGGAAATTAAATTCAAAAACAGACAGCCACCCCAATATTTGGGACGGCTGTGTTCACAAGAAGCTCATCTACAGTATCAGGTAAATATCCCAGAAAGCAAAAAATGGATAAAGAAGTTGTGGCACGTACGTGCAATGCAATATCACTCAGCAATGAAATCTGTGTCATCAGGCCCGTAGCGGCATAGTGAGTGGATGCAGGTACAGTGATTCTACATGAACTACATCACACAGAAAAAGAAACATCATAAGATATCACTAATACACGGAATGTAAACTTGACTACACATGAACTGAATTACAAAACAGAACAGGGTCTCAAATTTAGAAAACCAACTAGTGCTTGCTTATGGGAAAAGGTGCCTTGGGGTGCTGCATAAAACCAGAGACTGACATTAGCACAGATAACTTTCCATAAGCCAAATATGTAATAGACAAGACCTACTCCTTGCTCAACAAAATGGACCCAACACCACATATTCAACGCCTAGGAATATACCTGACTAGGAAGAATCTTAAAACCCATGGATATATATGTCTCCGTAAGACAATCAAGCGTGTGTACAGCGGCCGAAACGAGCAGTGAAAATCCGATAAATCCCATTATCAAAATAAATTTCGAAAACAAAACACAAAGACAATCAAATAGAGAGCAATTCTTAAATAATTCACTCAGGGCATGTGATGCAACCGGGACTGACCATATCTACACCCAGAGCTGGTTGAGACATAAGGCTGGACACTTCAGGCTGATAGCATTGGTGAGTTTCGGTGAGCAAATGCAGACCCTTTGAAGTCATACTGCATGGTACCCATTCCATGGGTCCCAACTCTCCAGGTTCAAGGGAATCTTCCTCCAGCTAAAACATGCATGAGAAACCCAGAGTATCGTCCACCGTGTGATTGGGAAACGATTTAAAATGCATCTCAGTTTTCGTATCCTGGTCCTCGGGTTCACCATTCCAGATGCTTTACTAACACTTTCCCCGCTTGGAGAGTCAGAGCCTTTAACCTCCTCTTTGGCACAGCTTGCAATTTCTGTGCAAGATGAACAGGAATAGGGAGAATCAATGAGAGACTAGCTATAGGTTTCTGCACGGGCAAATATAATGCTCATTTCCCACCAGGAAGAGGAATTAACCAAAGGCTCAGCATGCCCTGCCGGAAACAGATTAGGGCCTGAAGCAATCCTGCGGTTTTGTGCCCAGCTCACAAGAAAGCGAGTTGAAGAAAGGAGCTCAGGGGCACTGTAATTCACAAACCTGCAGAGTTATAAATGACAGCTATCCTCCAAAAATATATTGAAGTAAGCCTGCGAAGGGGACTTGAAAGCGGGGCAGAATTTCAGGAAAACGATTGCAGGGGGTAGACTGGAATTGCCCTGAAAGCATAGGAAAAGAGGCAGAACGTCGACAATGATGCACTTGGCCAAAAGGGGCGTATGCGTTTTTTCCTGAATATATTCAGGAAAAAACGCATACGCGCTTTTTGGCCAACCAAGCAAGCCTGTAAAAGAAATCTGCACTACAATGAAGTCTCACTGCCCCCCGAGCAAAAGGGTCATCTGAAAAAAGTGTAAAATCCAGAAAGGTAGGACAGGATATGGAGAACAGGGAGCCTTGCTATGCTGATTGGCAGGATGTAAATTGCCAACAGCCACCCTGGGGAAGTGTATGGTGTTTCCAAAAACACGTAAGAAATAAAGCAACACAGCCTATGGCAATTGCACTTATGGTCCTATTCCTTAGGGAAATTAAAATCAAAAACAGAGAGCCACCCCAAAGTTTGGGACGGCTGTGTTCCCAAGAAGCTCGTCTACAGTACCAGGTAAATATCCCAGAAAGCAAAAAATGGATAAAGAAGTTGTGGCACGTACGTGCAATGCAGTATCACTCAGCAATGAAATCTGTGTCATCAGGCCCGTAGCGGCATAGTGAGTGGATGCAGGTACGGTGATTCTACGTGAACTACGTCACACAGAAAAAGAAACATCATAAGATATCACTAATACACGGAATGTAAACTTGACTACACATGAACTGAATTACAAAACAGAACAGGGTCTCAAATTTAGAAAAACCAACTAGTGCTTGCTTATGGGGAAAGGCGCCTTGGGGTGCTGCATAAAACCAGAGACTGAAATTAGCACAGATAACATTCCATAAGAAAAATATGTAATAGACAAGACCTACTCCTTGCTCAACGAAATGGACCCAACACCACATATTCAACGCCTAGGAATATACCTGACTAGGAAGAATCTTAAAACCCATGGATATATATGTCTCCATAAGAGAATCAAGCGTGTGTACAGCGGCCGAAACGCAGCAGTGAAAATCCGATAAATCCCATTATCAAAATAAATTTCGAAAACAAAACACAAAGACAGTGAAATAGAGAGCAATTCTTAAATAATTCACTCAGGGCATGTGATGCAACCGGGATTGACCACATCTACACCCAGAGCTGGTTGAGACATAAGGCTGGACACTTCAGGTTGATACCATTGGTGAGTTTCGGTGAGCAAATGCAGACCCTTTGAAGTCATACTGCATGGTACCTAGTCCATGGGTCCCAACTCTTCTGGTACAAGGGATTCTTCCTCCAGCTAAAACATGCATGGGAAACCCACAGTATGGTCCACCATGTGATTGGGAAACGATTTAAAATGCATCTCAGTTATCGTATCCTGGTCCTCGGGTTCACCATTCCAGATTCTTTACTAACACTCTCCCTGCTTGGAGAGTCAGTGCATTTAACCTCCTGTTTGGCACAGCTTGTAATTTCTGTGCAAGATGAACAGGAATAGGGAGAACCAATGAGAGACTAGCTATAGGTTTCTGCACGGGCAAATGTAATGCTCATTTCCCACCAGGAAGAGGAATTAACCAAAGGCTCAGCGTGCCCTGCCAGAAACAGATTAGGGCCTGAAGCAATCCTGCGGTTTTGTGCCCAGCTCACAAGAAAGCGAGTTGAAGAAAGGAGCTCAGGGGCACTGTAATTCACAAACCTGCAGAGTTATAAATGACAGCTATCCTCCAAAAATATATTAAAGTAAGCCTTCGAAGGGGACTAGAAAGCGGGGCAGAGTTTCAGGAAAACGATTGCAGGGGGTAGACTGGAATTGCCCTGAAAGCATAGGAAAATAGGCAGAAAGTCGACAATGATGCACTTGGCCAAAAAGGGCGTATGCGTTTTTTCCTGATTATATTCAGGAAAAAACGCATATGCACTTTTTGGCCAACCAAGCAAGCCTGTAAAGAAATCTGCACTACAATGAAGTCTCACTGCCCCCCTGGCAAAAGGGCCATCTGAAAAAAGTGTAAAATCCAGAAAGGTAGGACAGGATATGGAGAACATGGATCCTTGTTATGCTGATTGGGAGGATGTAAATTGCCAACAGCACCCTGGATAAGTGTATGGTGTTTCCTGAAACACGTAAGAAATAAAGGAACACAGCCTATGGCAATTGCACTTATGGTCCTCTTGCTTAGGAAAATTAAAATCAAAAACAGAGAGCCACCCCAAAGTTTGGGATGGCTGTGTTCCCAAGAAGCTCGTCTACAGTACCAGGTAAATATCCCAGAAAGCAAAAAATGGATAAAGAAGTTGTGGCACGTACGTGCAATGCAGTATCACTCAGCAATGAAATCTGTGTCATCAGGCCCGTAGCGGCATAGTGAGTGGATGCAGGTACGGTGATTCTACGTGAACTACGTCACACAGAAAAAGAAACATCATAAGATATCACTAATACACGGAATGTAAACTTGACTACACATGAACTGAATTACAAAACAGAACAGGGTGTCAAATTTAGAAAAACCAACTAGTGCTTGCTTATGGGGAAAGGTGCCTTGGGGTGCTGCATAAAACAAGAGACTGAAATTAGCACAGATAACATTCCATAAGACAAATATGTAATAGACAAGACCTACTCCTTGCTCAACGAAATGGACCCAACACCACATATTCAACGCCTAGGAATATACCTGACTAGGAAGAATCTTAAAACCCATGGATATATATGTCTCCATAAGAGAATCAAGCGTGTGTACAGCGGCCGAAACGCAGCAGTGAAAATCCGATAAATCCCATTATCAAAATTAATTTCGAAAACAAAACACAAAGACAGTGAAATAGAGAGCAATTCTTAAATAATTCACTCAGGGCATGTGATGCAACCGGGATTGACCACATCTACACCCAGAGCTGGTTGAGACATAAGGCTGGACACTTCAGGTTGATACCATTGGTGAGTTTCGGTGAGCAAATGCAGACCCTTTGAAGTCATACTGCATGGTACCTAGTGCATGGGTCCCAACTCTTCTGGTACAAGGGATTCTTCCTCCAGCTAAAACATGCATGGGAAACCCACAGTATGGTCCACCATGTGATTGGGAAACGATTTAAAATGCATCTCAGTTTTCGTATCATGGTCCTTGGGTTCACCATTCCAGATTCTTTACTAACACTCTCCCTGCTTGGAGAGTCAGTGCCTTTAACCTCCTGTTTGGCACAGCTTGTAATTTCTGTGCAAGATGAACAGGAATAGGGAGAACCAATGAGAGACTAGCTATAGGTTTCTGCACGGGCAAATGTAATGCTCATTTCCCACCAGGAAGAGGAATTAACCAAAGGCTCAGCGTGCCCTGCCAGAAACAGATTAGGGCCTGAAGCAATCCTGCGGTTTTGTGCCCAGCTCACAAGAAAGCGAGTTGAAGAAAGGAGCTCAGGGGCACTGTAATTCACAAACCTGCAGAGTTATAAATGACAGCTATCCTCCAAAAATATATTAAAGTAAGCCTTCGAAGGGGACTAGAAAGCGGGGCAGAGTTTCAGGAAAACGATTGCAGGGGGTAGACTGGAATTGCCCTGAAAGCATAGGAAAATAGGCAGAAAGTCGACAATGATGCACTTGGCCAAAAAGGGCGTATGCGTTTTTTCCTGATTATATTCAGGAAAAAACGCATATGCACTTTTTGGCCAACCAAGCAAGCCTGTAAAGAAATCTGCACTACAATGAAGTCTCACTGCCCCCCTGGCAAAAGGGCCATCTGAAAAAAGTGTAAAATCCAGAAAGGTAGGACAGGATATGGAGAACATGGATCCTTGTTATGCTGATTGGGAGGATGTAAATTGCCAACAGCACCCTGGATAAGTGTATGGTGTTTCCTGAAACACGTAAGAAATAAAGGAACACAGCCTATGGCAATTGCACTTATGGTCCTCTTGCTTAGGAAAATTAAAATCAAAAACAGAGAGCCACCCCAAAGTTTGGGATGGCTGTGTTCCCAAGAAGCTCGTCTACAGTACCAGGTAAATATCCCAGAAAGCAAAAAATGGATAAAGAAGTTGTGGCACGTACGTGCAATGCAGTATCACTCAGCAATGAAATCTGTGTCATCAGGCCCGTAGCGGCATAGTGAGTGGATGCAGGTACGGTGATTCTACGTGAACTACGTCACACAGAAAAAGAAACATCATAAGATATCACTAATACACGGAATGTAAACTTGACTACACATGAACTGAATTACAAAACAGAACAGGGTGTCAAATTTAGAAAAACCAACTAGTGCTTGCTTATGGGGAAAGGTGCCTTGGGGTGCTGCATAAAACAAGAGACTGAAATTAGCACAGATAACATTCCATAAGACAAATATGTAATAGACAAGACCTACTCCTTGCTCAACGAAATGGACCCAACACCACATATTCAACGCCTAGGAATATACCTGACTAGGAAGAATCTTAAAACCCATGGATATATATGTCTCCATAAGAGAATCAAGCGTGTGTACAGCGGCCGAAACGCAGCAGTGAAAATCCGATAAATCCCATTATCAAAATTAATTTCGAAAACAAAACACAAAGACAGTGAAATAGAGAGCAATTCTTAAATAATTCACTCAGGGCATGTGATGCAACCGGGATTGACCACATCTACACCCAGAGCTGGTTGAGACATAAGGCTGGACACTTCAGGTTGATACCATTGGTGAGTTTCGGTGAGCAAATGCAGACCCTTTGAAGTCATACTGCATGGTACCTAGTGCATGGGTCCCAACTCTTCTGGTACAAGGGATTCTTCCTCCAGCTAAAACATGCATGGGAAACCCACAGTATGGTCCACCATGTGATTGGGAAACGATTTAAAATGCATCTCAGTTTTCGTATCATGGTCCTTGGGTTCACCATTCCAGATTCTTTACTAACACTCTCCCTGCTTGGAGAGTCAGTGCCTTTAACCTCCTGTTT
The DNA here is from genome assembly GCF_963924675.1 of Phocoena phocoena. NCBI lineage: Eukaryota > Metazoa > Chordata > Mammalia > Artiodactyla > Phocoenidae > Phocoena > Phocoena phocoena. The sequence goes on from NC_089219.1 coordinate 122,367,021, forward strand.
GGCACAGCTTGTAATTTCTGTGCAAGATGAACAGGAATAGGGAGAACCAATGAGAGACTAGCTATAGGTTTCTGCACGGGCAAATGTAATGCTCATTTCCCACCAGGAAGAGGAATTAACCAAAGGCTCAGCGTGCCCTGCCGGAAACAGATTAGGGCCTGAAGCAATCCTGCGGTTTTGTGCCCAGCTCACAAGAAAGCGAGTTGAAGAAAGGAGCTCAGGGGCACTGTAATTCACAAACCTGCAGAGTTATAAAAAACAGCTATCCTCCAAAAATATATTGAAGTAAGCCTGCGAAGGGGACTTGAAAGCGGGGCAGACTTTCAGGAATACCATTGCAGGCGGTAGACTGGAATTGCCCTGAAAGCATAGGAAAAGAGGCAGAACGTCGAAAATGATGCACTTGGCCAAAAACGGCGTATGCGTTTTTTCCTGAATATATTCAGGAAAAAACGCATACGCCCTTTTTGGCCAACCAAGCAAGCCTGTAAAGGAAATCTGCACTACAATGAAGTCTCACTGCCCCCCAGGCAAGAGGGCCATCTGAAAAAAGTGTAAAATCCAGAAAGGTAGGACAAGATATGGAGAACAGGGAGCCTTGTTATGCTGATTGGCAGGATGTAAATTGCCTGCAGCCACCCTGGAGAAGTGTATAGTGTTTCCTGAAAAACGTAAGAAATAAAGCAACACAGCCTATGGCACTTCCACTTATGGTCCTATAGCTTACGGAAATTAAATTCAAAAACAGACAGCCACCCCAATATTTGGGACGGCTGTGTTCACAAGAAGCTCATCTACAGTATCAGGTAAATATCCCAGAAAGCAAAAAATGGATAAAGAAGTTGTGGCACGTACGTGCAATGCAATATCACTCAGCAATGAAATCTGTGTCATCAGGCCCGTAGCGGCATAGTGAGTGGATGCAGGTACAGTGATTCTACATGAACTACATCACACAGAAAAAGAAACATCATAAGATATCACTAATACACGGAATGTAAACTTGACTACACATGAACTGAATTACAAAACAGAACAGGGTCTCAAATTTAGAAAACCAACTAGTGCTTGCTTATGGGAAAAGGTGCCTTGGGGTGCTGCATAAAACCAGAGACTGACATTAGCACAGATAACTTTCCATAAGCCAAATATGTAATAGACAAGACCTACTCCTTGCTCAACAAAATGGACCCAACACCACATATTCAACGCCTAGGAATATACCTGACTAGGAAGAATCTTAAAACCCATGGATATATATGTCTCCGTAAGACAATCAAGCGTGTGTACAGCGGCCGAAACGAGCAGTGAAAATCCGATAAATCCCATTATCAAAATAAATTTCGAAAACAAAACACAAAGACAATCAAATAGAGAGCAATTCTTAAATAATTCACTCAGGGCATGTGATGCAACCGGGACTGACCATATCTACACCCAGAGCTGGTTGAGACATAAGGCTGGACACTTCAGGCTGATAGCATTGGTGAGTTTCGGTGAGCAAATGCAGACCCTTTGAAGTCATACTGCATGGTACCCATTCCATGGGTCCCAACTCTCCAGGTTCAAGGGAATCTTCCTCCAGCTAAAACATGCATGAGAAACCCAGAGTATCGTCCACCGTGTGATTGGGAAACGATTTAAAATGCATCTCAGTTTTCGTATCCTGGTCCTCGGGTTCACCATTCCAGATGCTTTACTAACACTTTCCCCGCTTGGAGAGTCAGAGCCTTTAACCTCCTCTTTGGCACAGCTTGCAATTTCTGTGCAAGATGAACAGGAATAGGGAGAATCAATGAGAGACTAGCTATAGGTTTCTGCACGGGCAAATATAATGCTCATTTCCCACCAGGAAGAGGAATTAACCAAAGGCTCAGCATGCCCTGCCGGAAACAGATTAGGGCCTGAAGCAATCCTGCGGTTTTGTGCCCAGCTCACAAGAAAGCGAGTTGAAGAAAGGAGCTCAGGGGCACTGTAATTCACAAACCTGCAGAGTTATAAATGACAGCTATCCTCCAAAAATATATTGAAGTAAGCCTGCGAAGGGGACTTGAAAGCGGGGCAGAATTTCAGGAAAACGATTGCAGGGGGTAGACTGGAATTGCCCTGAAAGCATAGGAAAAGAGGCAGAACGTCGACAATGATGCACTTGGCCAAAAGGGGCGTATGCGTTTTTTCCTGAATATATTCAGGAAAAAACGCATACGCGCTTTTTGGCCAACCAAGCAAGCCTGTAAAAGAAATCTGCACTACAATGAAGTCTCACTGCCCCCCGAGCAAAAGGGTCATCTGAAAAAAGTGTAAAATCCAGAAAGGTAGGACAGGATATGGAGAACAGGGAGCCTTGCTATGCTGATTGGCAGGATGTAAATTGCCAACAGCCACCCTGGGGAAGTGTATGGTGTTTCCAAAAACACGTAAGAAATAAAGCAACACAGCCTATGGCAATTGCACTTATGGTCCTATTCCTTAGGGAAATTAAAATCAAAAACAGAGAGCCACCCCAAAGTTTGGGACGGCTGTGTTCCCAAGAAGCTCGTCTACAGTACCAGGTAAATATCCCAGAAAGCAAAAAATGGATAAAGAAGTTGTGGCACGTACGTGCAATGCAGTATCACTCAGCAATGAAATCTGTGTCATCAGGCCCGTAGCGGCATAGTGAGTGGATGCAGGTACGGTGATTCTACGTGAACTACGTCACACAGAAAAAGAAACATCATAAGATATCACTAATACACGGAATGTAAACTTGACTACACATGAACTGAATTACAAAACAGAACAGGGTCTCAAATTTAGAAAAACCAACTAGTGCTTGCTTATGGGGAAAGGCGCCTTGGGGTGCTGCATAAAACCAGAGACTGAAATTAGCACAGATAACATTCCATAAGAAAAATATGTAATAGACAAGACCTACTCCTTGCTCAACGAAATGGACCCAACACCACATATTCAACGCCTAGGAATATACCTGACTAGGAAGAATCTTAAAACCCATGGATATATATGTCTCCATAAGAGAATCAAGCGTGTGTACAGCGGCCGAAACGCAGCAGTGAAAATCCGATAAATCCCATTATCAAAATAAATTTCGAAAACAAAACACAAAGACAGTGAAATAGAGAGCAATTCTTAAATAATTCACTCAGGGCATGTGATGCAACCGGGATTGACCACATCTACACCCAGAGCTGGTTGAGACATAAGGCTGGACACTTCAGGTTGATACCATTGGTGAGTTTCGGTGAGCAAATGCAGACCCTTTGAAGTCATACTGCATGGTACCTAGTCCATGGGTCCCAACTCTTCTGGTACAAGGGATTCTTCCTCCAGCTAAAACATGCATGGGAAACCCACAGTATGGTCCACCATGTGATTGGGAAACGATTTAAAATGCATCTCAGTTATCGTATCCTGGTCCTCGGGTTCACCATTCCAGATTCTTTACTAACACTCTCCCTGCTTGGAGAGTCAGTGCATTTAACCTCCTGTTTGGCACAGCTTGTAATTTCTGTGCAAGATGAACAGGAATAGGGAGAACCAATGAGAGACTAGCTATAGGTTTCTGCACGGGCAAATGTAATGCTCATTTCCCACCAGGAAGAGGAATTAACCAAAGGCTCAGCGTGCCCTGCCAGAAACAGATTAGGGCCTGAAGCAATCCTGCGGTTTTGTGCCCAGCTCACAAGAAAGCGAGTTGAAGAAAGGAGCTCAGGGGCACTGTAATTCACAAACCTGCAGAGTTATAAATGACAGCTATCCTCCAAAAATATATTAAAGTAAGCCTTCGAAGGGGACTAGAAAGCGGGGCAGAGTTTCAGGAAAACGATTGCAGGGGGTAGACTGGAATTGCCCTGAAAGCATAGGAAAATAGGCAGAAAGTCGACAATGATGCACTTGGCCAAAAAGGGCGTATGCGTTTTTTCCTGATTATATTCAGGAAAAAACGCATATGCACTTTTTGGCCAACCAAGCAAGCCTGTAAAGAAATCTGCACTACAATGAAGTCTCACTGCCCCCCTGGCAAAAGGGCCATCTGAAAAAAGTGTAAAATCCAGAAAGGTAGGACAGGATATGGAGAACATGGATCCTTGTTATGCTGATTGGGAGGATGTAAATTGCCAACAGCACCCTGGATAAGTGTATGGTGTTTCCTGAAACACGTAAGAAATAAAGGAACACAGCCTATGGCAATTGCACTTATGGTCCTCTTGCTTAGGAAAATTAAAATCAAAAACAGAGAGCCACCCCAAAGTTTGGGATGGCTGTGTTCCCAAGAAGCTCGTCTACAGTACCAGGTAAATATCCCAGAAAGCAAAAAATGGATAAAGAAGTTGTGGCACGTACGTGCAATGCAGTATCACTCAGCAATGAAATCTGTGTCATCAGGCCCGTAGCGGCATAGTGAGTGGATGCAGGTACGGTGATTCTACGTGAACTACGTCACACAGAAAAAGAAACATCATAAGATATCACTAATACACGGAATGTAAACTTGACTACACATGAACTGAATTACAAAACAGAACAGGGTGTCAAATTTAGAAAAACCAACTAGTGCTTGCTTATGGGGAAAGGTGCCTTGGGGTGCTGCATAAAACAAGAGACTGAAATTAGCACAGATAACATTCCATAAGACAAATATGTAATAGACAAGACCTACTCCTTGCTCAACGAAATGGACCCAACACCACATATTCAACGCCTAGGAATATACCTGACTAGGAAGAATCTTAAAACCCATGGATATATATGTCTCCATAAGAGAATCAAGCGTGTGTACAGCGGCCGAAACGCAGCAGTGAAAATCCGATAAATCCCATTATCAAAATTAATTTCGAAAACAAAACACAAAGACAGTGAAATAGAGAGCAATTCTTAAATAATTCACTCAGGGCATGTGATGCAACCGGGATTGACCACATCTACACCCAGAGCTGGTTGAGACATAAGGCTGGACACTTCAGGTTGATACCATTGGTGAGTTTCGGTGAGCAAATGCAGACCCTTTGAAGTCATACTGCATGGTACCTAGTGCATGGGTCCCAACTCTTCTGGTACAAGGGATTCTTCCTCCAGCTAAAACATGCATGGGAAACCCACAGTATGGTCCACCATGTGATTGGGAAACGATTTAAAATGCATCTCAGTTTTCGTATCATGGTCCTTGGGTTCACCATTCCAGATTCTTTACTAACACTCTCCCTGCTTGGAGAGTCAGTGCCTTTAACCTCCTGTTTGGCACAGCTTGTAATTTCTGTGCAAGATGAACAGGAATAGGGAGAACCAATGAGAGACTAGCTATAGGTTTCTGCACGGGCAAATGTAATGCTCATTTCCCACCAGGAAGAGGAATTAACCAAAGGCTCAGCGTGCCCTGCCGGAAACAGATTAGGGCCTGAAGCAATCCTGCGGTTTTGTGCCCAGCTCACAAGAAAGCGAGTTGAAGAAAGGAGCTCAGGGGCACTGTAATTCACAAACCTGCAGAGTTATAAAAAACAGCTATCCTCCAAAAATATATTGAAGTAAGCCTGCGAAGGGGACTTGAAAGCGGGGCAGACTTTCAGGAATACCATTGCAGGCGGTAGACTGGAATTGCCCTGAAAGCATAGGAAAAGAGGCAGAACGTCGAAAATGATGCACTTGGCCAAAAACGGCGTATGCGTTTTTTCCTGAATATATTCAGGAAAAAACGCATACGCCCTTTTTGGCCAACCAAGCAAGCCTGTAAAGGAAATCTGCACTACAATGAAGTCTCACTGCCCCCCAGGCAAGAGGGCCATCTGAAAAAAGTGTAAAATCCAGAAAGGTAGGACAAGATATGGAGAACAGGGAGCCTTGTTATGCTGATTGGCAGGATGTAAATTGCCTGCAGCCACCCTGGAGAAGTGTATAGTGTTTCCTGAAAAACGTAAGAAATAAAGCAACACAGCCTATGGCACTTCCACTTATGGTCCTATAGCTTACGGAAATTAAATTCAAAAACAGACAGCCACCCCAATATTTGGGACGGCTGTGTTCACAAGAAGCTCATCTACAGTATCAGGTAAATATCCCAGAAAGCAAAAAATGGATAAAGAAGTTGTGGCACGTACGTGCAATGCAATATCACTCAGCAATGAAATCTGTGTCATCAGGCCCGTAGCGGCATAGTGAGTGGATGCAGGTACAGTGATTCTACATGAACTACATCACACAGAAAAAGAAACATCATAAGATATCACTAATACACGGAATGTAAACTTGACTACACATGAACTGAATTACAAAACAGAACAGGGTCTCAAATTTAGAAAACCAACTAGTGCTTGCTTATGGGAAAAGGTGCCTTGGGGTGCTGCATAAAACCAGAGACTGACATTAGCACAGATAACTTTCCATAAGCCAAATATGTAATAGACAAGACCTACTCCTTGCTCAACAAAATGGACCCAACACCACATATTCAACGCCTAGGAATATACCTGACTAGGAAGAATCTTAAAACCCATGGATATATATGTCTCCGTAAGACAATCAAGCGTGTGTACAGCGGCCGAAACGAGCAGTGAAAATCCGATAAATCCCATTATCAAAATAAATTTCGAAAACAAAACACAAAGACAATCAAATAGAGAGCAATTCTTAAATAATTCACTCAGGGCATGTGATGCAACCGGGACTGACCATATCTACACCCAGAGCTGGTTGAGACATAAGGCTGGACACTTCAGGCTGATAGCATTGGTGAGTTTCGGTGAGCAAATGCAGACCCTTTGAAGTCATACTGCATGGTACCCATTCCATGGGTCCCAACTCTCCAGGTTCAAGGGAATCTTCCTCCAGCTAAAACATGCATGAGAAACCCAGAGTATCGTCCACCGTGTGATTGGGAAACGATTTAAAATGCATCTCAGTTTTCGTATCCTGGTCCTCGGGTTCACCATTCCAGATGCTTTACTAACACTTTCCCCGCTTGGAGAGTCAGAGCCTTTAACCTCCTCTTTGGCACAGCTTGCAATTTCTGTGCAAGATGAACAGGAATAGGGAGAATCAATGAGAGACTAGCTATAGGTTTCTGCACGGGCAAATATAATGCTCATTTCCCACCAGGAAGAGGAATTAACCAAAGGCTCAGCATGCCCTGCCGGAAACAGATTAGGGCCTGAAGCAATCCTGCGGTTTTGTGCCCAGCTCACAAGAAAGCGAGTTGAAGAAAGGAGCTCAGGGGCACTGTAATTCACAAACCTGCAGAGTTATAAATGACAGCTATCCTCCAAAAATATATTGAAGTAAGCCTGCGAAGGGGACTTGAAAGCGGGGCAGAATTTCAGGAAAACGATTGCAGGGGGTAGACTGGAATTGCCCTGAAAGCATAGGAAAAGAGGCAGAACGTCGACAATGATGCACTTGGCCAAAAGGGGCGTATGCGTTTTTTCCTGAATATATTCAGGAAAAAACGCATACGCGCTTTTTGGCCAACCAAGCAAGCCTGTAAAAGAAATCTGCACTACAATGAAGTCTCACTGCCCCCCGAGCAAAAGGGTCATCTGAAAAAAGTGTAAAATCCAGAAAGGTAGGACAGGATATGGAGAACAGGGAGCCTTGCTATGCTGATTGGCAGGATGTAAATTGCCAACAGCCACCCTGGGGAAGTGTATGGTGTTTCCAAAAACACGTAAGAAATAAAGCAACACAGCCTATGGCAATTGCACTTATGGTCCTATTCCTTAGGGAAATTAAAATCAAAAACAGAGAGCCACCCCAAAGTTTGGGACGGCTGTGTTCCCAAGAAGCTCGTCTACAGTACCAGGTAAATATCCCAGAAAGCAAAAAATGGATAAAGAAGTTGTGGCACGTACGTGCAATGCAGTATCACTCAGCAATGAAATCTGTGTCATCAGGCCCGTAGCGGCATAGTGAGTGGATGCAGGTACGGTGATTCTACGTGAACTACGTCACACAGAAAAAGAAACATCATAAGATATCACTAATACACGGAATGTAAACTTGACTACACATGAACTGAATTACAAAACAGAACAGGGTCTCAAATTTAGAAAAACCAACTAGTGCTTGCTTATGGGGAAAGGCGCCTTGGGGTGCTGCATAAAACCAGAGACTGAAATTAGCACAGATAACATTCCATAAGAAAAATATGTAATAGACAAGACCTACTCCTTGCTCAACGAAATGGACCCAACACCACATATTCAACGCCTAGGAATATACCTGACTAGGAAGAATCTTAAAACCCATGGATATATATGTCTCCATAAGAGAATCAAGCGTGTGTACAGCGGCCGAAACGCAGCAGTGAAAATCCGATAAATCCCATTATCAAAATAAATTTCGAAAACAAAACACAAAGACAGTGAAATAGAGAGCAATTCTTAAATAATTCACTCAGGGCATGTGATGCAACCGGGATTGACCACATCTACACCCAGAGCTGGTTGAGACATAAGGCTGGACACTTCAGGTTGATACCATTGGTGAGTTTCGGTGAGCAAATGCAGACCCTTTGAAGTCATACTGCATGGTACCTAGTCCATGGGTCCCAACTCTTCTGGTACAAGGGATTCTTCCTCCAGCTAAAACATGCATGGGAAACCCACAGTATGGTCCACCATGTGATTGGGAAACGATTTAAAATGCATCTCAGTTATCGTATCCTGGTCCTCGGGTTCACCATTCCAGATTCTTTACTAACACTCTCCCTGCTTGGAGAGTCAGTGCATTTAACCTCCTGTTTGGCACAGCTTGTAATTTCTGTGCAAGATGAACAGGAATAGGGAGAACCAATGAGAGACTAGCTATAGGTTTCTGCACGGGCAAATGTAATGCTCATTTCCCACCAGGAAGAGGAATTAACCAAAGGCTCAGCGTGCCCTGCCAGAAACAGATTAGGGCCTGAAGCAATCCTGCGGTTTTGTGCCCAGCTCACAAGAAAGCGAGTTGAAGAAAGGAGCTCAGGGGCACTGTAATTCACAAACCTGCAGAGTTATAAATGACAGCTATCCTCCAAAAATATATTAAAGTAAGCCTTCGAAGGGGACTAGAAAGCGGGGCAGAGTTTCAGGAAAACGATTGCAGGGGGTAGACTGGAATTGCCCTGAAAGCATAGGAAAATAGGCAGAAAGTCGACAATGATGCACTTGGCCAAAAAGGGCGTATGCGTTTTTTCCTGATTATATTCAGGAAAAAACGCATATGCACTTTTTGGCCAACCAAGCAAGCCTGTAAAGAAATCTGCACTACAATGAAGTCTCACTGCCCCCCTGGCAAAAGGGCCATCTGAAAAAAGTGTAAAATCCAGAAAGGTAGGACAGGATATGGAGAACATGGATCCTTGTTATGCTGATTGGGAGGATGTAAATTGCCAACAGCACCCTGGATAAGTGTATGGTGTTTCCTGAAACACGTAAGAAATAAAGGAACACAGCCTATGGCAATTGCACTTATGGTCCTCTTGCTTAGGAAAATTAAAATCAAAAACAGAGAGCCACCCCAAAGTTTGGGATGGCTGTGTTCCCAAGAAGCTCGTCTACAGTACCAGGTAAATATCCCAGAAAGCAAAAAATGGATAAAGAAGTTGTGGCACGTACGTGCAATGCAGTATCACTCAGCAATGAAATCTGTGTCATCAGGCCCGTAGCGGCATAGTGAGTGGATGCAGGTACGGTGATTCTACGTGAACTACGTCACACAGAAAAAGAAACATCATAAGATATCACTAATACACGGAATGTAAATTTAACTACACATGAACTGAATTACAAACGAGAACAGGGTCTCAAATTTTGAAAACCAACTAGTGCTTGCTTATGGGGAAATGTGCGTTGGGATGCTGCATAAAACCAGAGACTGAAATTAGCACAGATAACTTTCCATAAGCCAAATATGTAATAGACAAGACCTACTCCTTGCTCAAAGAAATGGACTCAACACCACATATTCAACGCCTAGGAATATACCTGACTAGGAAGAATCTTAAAACCCATGGATATATATGTCTCCGTAAGAGAATCAAGCGTGTGTACAGCGGCATAAACGCAGCAGTGAAAATCCGATAAATCCCATTATCAAAATAAATTTCAAAAACAAAACACAAAGACAGTGAAATAGAGAGCAAATCTTAAACAATTCACTCAGGGCATGTGATGCAACTGGGATTGACCACATCTACACCCAGAGCTGGTTGAGACATAAGGCTGGACACTTCAGGCTGATAGCATTGGTGAGTTTCGGTGAGGAAATGCAGACCCTTTGAAGTCATACTGCATGGTACCCATTCCATGGGTCCCAACTCTCCAGATTCAAGGGATTCTTCCTCCAGCTAAAACATGCATGGGAAACCCAGAGTATCGTCCACCGTGTGATTGGGAAACGATTTAAAATGCATCTCAGTTTTTGTATCCTGGTCCTCGGGTTCACCATTCCAGATGCTTTACTAACACTCTCCCCGCTTGGAGAGTCAGTGCCTTTAACCTCCTCTTTGGCACAGCTTGCAATTTCTGTGCAAGATGAACAGGAATAGGGAGAACAAATGAGAGACTAGCTGTAGGTGTCTGCACGGGCAAATGTAACGCTCATTGCCCACCAGGAAGAGGAATTAAACAAAGGCTCAGTGTGCCCTGCTGGAAACAGATTAGGGCCTGAAGCAATCCTGCGGTTTTGTGCCCAGCTCACAAGAAAGTGAGTTGAAGAAAGGAGCTCAGGGGCACTGTAATTCACAAATCTCCAGAGTTATAAATGACAGCTATCCTCCAAAAATATATTGAAGTAAGCCTGCGAAGGGGACTTGAAAGCGGGGCAGAATTTCAGGAAAACGATTGCAGGGCGTAGACTGGAATTGCCCTGAAAGCATAGGAAAAGAGGCACAACGTCGACAATGATGCACTTGGCCAAAAAGGGTGTATGCGTTTTCTCCTGAATATATTCAGGAAAAAACGCATACGCACATTTTGGCCAACCAAGCAAGCCTGTAATGGAAATCTGCACTACAATGAAATCTCACTGCCCCCCCCCCGGGCAAAAGGGCCATCTGAAAAAAGTGTAAAATCCAGAAAGGTAGGACAGGATATGGAGAACAGGGAGCCTTGTTATGCTGATTGGCAGGATGTAAATTGCCAGCAGCCACCCTGGAGAAGTGTATGGTGTTTCCTGAAACACGTAAGAAACAAAGCAACACAGCCTATGGCACTTCCACTTATGGTCCTATATCTTACGGAAATTAAAATCAAAAACAGACAGCCACCCCAATATTTGGGACGGCGGTGTTCACAAGAAGCTCATCTACAGTATCAGGTAAATATCCCAGAAAGCAAAAAATGGATAAAGAAGTTGTGGCACGTACGTGCAATGCAATATCACTCAGCAATGAAATCTGTGTCATCAGGCCCGTAGCGGCATAGTGAGTGGATGCAGGTACAGTGATTCTACGTGAACTACATCACACAGAAAAAGAAACATCATAAGATATCACTAATACACGGAATGTAAACTTGCCTACACATGAACTGAATTACAAAACAGAACAGGGTCTCAAATTTAGAAAACCAACTAGTGCTTGCTTATGGGAAAAGGTGCCTTGGGGTGCTGCATAAAACCAGAGACTGAAATTAGCACAGATAACATTCCATAAGACAAATATGTAATAGACAAGACCTACTCCTTGCTCAACGAAATGGACCCAACACCACATATTCAACGCCTAGGAATATACCTGACTAGGAAGAATCTTAAAACCCATGGATATATATGTCTCCGTAAGACAATCAAGCGTGTGTACAGCGGCCGAAACGAGCAGTGAAAATCCGATAAATCCCATTATCAAAATAAATTTCGAAAACAAAACACAAAGACAGTCAAATAGAGAGCAATTCTTAAATAATTCACTCAGGGCATGTGATGCAACCGGGATTGACCACATCTACACCCTGAGCTGGTTGAGACATAAGGCTGGACACTTCATGCTGATAGGATTGGTGAGTTTCGGTGAGCAAATGCAGACCCTTTGAAGTCATACTGCATGGTACCCATTCCATGGGTCCCAACTCTCCAGGTTCAAGGGATTCTTCCTCCAGCTAAAACATGCATGGGAAACCCAGAGTATCATCCACCGTGTGATTGGGAAACGATTTAAAATGCATCTCAGTTTTCGTATCCTGGTCCTCGGGTTCACCATTCCAGATGCTTTACTAACACTCTCCCCGCTTGGAGAGTCAGTGCCTTTAACCTCCTGTTTGGCACAGCTTGCAATTTCTGTGCAAGATGAACAGGAATAGGGAGAACCAATGAGAGACTAGCTGTAGGTGTCTGCACGGGCAAATATAATGCTCATTGCCCACCAGGAAGAGGAATTAAACAAAGGCTCAGTGTGCCCTGCTGGAAACAGATTAGGGCCTGAAGCAATCCTGCAGTTTTGTGCCCAGCTCACAAGAAAGCGAGTTGAAGAAAGGAGCTCAGGGGCACTGTAATTCACAAACCTGCAGAGTTATAAATGACAGCTATCTTCCAAAAGTATATTGAAGTAAGCCTGCGAAGGGGACTTGAAAGCGGGGCAGAATTTCAGGAAAACGATTGCATGGGGTAGAGAGGAATTGCCCTGAAAGCATAGGAAAAGAGGCAGAACATCGACAATGATGCACTTGGCCAAAAAGGGCGTATGCGTTTTTTCCTGAATATATTCAAGAAAAAACGCATACGCCCTTTTTGGCCAACCAAGCAAGCCTGTAAAGGAAATCTGCACTAAAATGAAGTCTCACTGCCCCCCGGGCAAAAGGGCCATCTGAAAAAAGTGTAAAATCCAGAAAGGTAGGACAGGATATGGAGAACAGGGAGCCTTGTTATGCTGATTGGCAGGATGTAAATTGCCAACAGCCACCCTGGAGAAGTGTATGGTGTTTCCTGAAACACATAAGAAATAAAGCAACACAGCCTATGGCAATTGCACTTATGGTCCTATTCCTTAGGGAAATTAAAATCAAAAACAGAGAGCCACCCCAAAGTTTGGGACGGCAGTGTTCCCAAGAAGCTCGTCTACAGTACCAGGTAAATATCCCAGAAAGCAAAAAATGGATAAAGAAGTTGTGGCACGTACGTGCAATGCAGTATCACTCAGCAATGAAATCTGTGTCTTCAGGCCCGTAGCGGCATAGTGAGTGGATGCAGGTACGGTGATTCTACGTGAACTACGTCACACAGAAAAAGAAACATCATAAGATATCACTAATACACGGAATGTAAACTTGACTACACATGAACTGAATTACAAAACAGAACAGGGTCTCAAATGTAGAAAACCAACTAGTGCTTGCTTATGGGGAAAGGTGCCTTGGGGTGCTGCATAAAACCAGAGACTGAAATTAGCACAGATAACATTCCATAAGCCAAATATGTAATAGACAAGTCCTACTCCTTGCTCAACGAAATGGACTCAACACCACATATTGAACGCCTAGGAATATACCTGACTAGGAAGAAACTTAAAACCCATGGATATATATGTCTCCGTGAGAGAATCAAGCGTGTGTACAGCGGCCGAAACACAGCAGTGAAAATCCGATAAATCCCATTATCAAAATAAATTTCGAAAACAAAACACAAAGACAGTGAAATAGAGAGCAATTCTTAAATAATTCACTCAGGGCATGTGATGCAACCGGGATTGACCACATCTACACCCAGAGCTGGTTGAGACATAAGGCTGGACACTTCAGGCTGATAGCATTGGTGAGTTTCGGTGAGCAAATGCAGACCCTTTGAAGTCATACTGCATGGTACCCATTCCATGGGTCCCAACTCTCCAGGTTCAAGGCATTCTTCCTCCAGCTAAAACATGCATGGGAAACCCAGAGTATCGTACACCGTGTGATTGGGAAATGATTTTAAATGCATCTCAGTTTTCGTATCTTGGTCCTCGGCTTCACCATTCCAGATGCTTTACTAACACTCTCCCCGCTTGGAGAGTCAGTGCCTTTAACCTCCTGTTTGGCACAGCCTGCAATTTCTGTGCAAGATGAACAGGAATAGGGAGAACCAATGAGTGACTAGCTGTAGGTGTCTGCATGGGCAAATGTATCGCTCATTGCCCACCAGGAAGACGAATTAAACAAAGGCTCAGTGTGCCCTGCTGGAAACAGATTAGGGCCTGAAGCAATCCTGCGGTTTTGTGCCCAGCTCACAAGAAAGCGAGTTGAAGAAAGGAGCTCAGGGGCACTGTAATTCACAAACCTGCAGAGTTATAAATGACAGCTATCCTCTAAAAATATATTGAAGTAAGCCTGCGAAGGGGACTTGAAAGCGGGGCAGAGTTTCAGGAAAACGATTGCAGGGGGTAGACTGGAATTGCCCTGAAAGCATAGGAAAAGAGGCACAACGTCGACAATGATGCACTTGGCCAAAAAGGGCGTATGCGTTTTTTCCTGAATATATTCAGGAAAAAACGCATACGCCCTTTTTGGCCAACCAAGCAAGCCTGTAAAGGAAATCTGCACTACAATGATGTCTGACTGCCCGCCGGGCAAAAGGGCCATCTGAAAAAAGTGTAAAATCCAGAAAGGTAGGACAGGATATGGAGAACAGGGAGCCTTGTTATGCTGATTGGCAGGATGTAAATTGCCAGCAGCCACCCTGGAGAAGTGTATGGTGTTTCCTGCTACAAGTAAGAAACAAAGCAACACAGCCTATGGCACTTCCACTTATGGTCCTATAGCTTACGGAAATTAAAATCTAAAACAGACAGCCACCCCAATATTTGGGACGGCTGTGTTCAGAAGAAGCTCGTCTACAGTATCAGGTAAATATCCCAGAAAGCAAAAAATGGATAAAGAAGTTGTGGCACGTACGTACAATGCAATATCACTCAGCAATGAAATCTGTGACATCAGGCCCATAGCGGCATAGTGAGTGGATGCAGGTACGGTGATTCTACGTGAACTACGTCACACAGAAAAAGAAACATCATAAGATATCACTAATACACGGAATGTAAACTTGACTACACATGAACTGAATTACAAAACAGAACAGGGTCTCAAATTTAGAAAACCAACTAGTGCTTGCTTATGGGGAAAGGTGCCTTGGGGTGCTGCATAAAACCAGAGACTGAAATTAGCACAGATAACTTTCCATAAGCCAAATATGTAATAGACAAGACCTACTCCTTGCTCAACGAAATGGACCCAACACCACATATTCAACGCCTAGGAATATACCTGACTAGGAAGAATCTTAAAACCCATGGATATATATGTCTCTGTAAGAGAATCAAACGTGTGTACAGCGTCCGAAACGCAGCAGTGAAAATCCGATAAATCCCATTATCAAAATAAATTTCGAAAACAAAACACAAAGACAGTGAAATAGACAGCAATTCTTAACTAATTCACTCAGGGCATGTGATGCAACCGGGATTGACCACATCTACACCCAGAGCTGGTTGAGACATAAGGCTGGACACTTCAGGCTGATAGCATTAGTGAGTTTTGGTGAGCAAATGCAGACCCTTTGAAGTCATACTGCATGGTACCTATTCCATGGGTCCCAACTCTTCAGGTTCAAGGGATTCTTCCTCCAGCTAAAACATGCATGGGAAACCCACAGTATGGTCCACCGTGTGATTGGGAAACGATTTAAAATGCATCTCAGTTTTCGTATCCTGGTCCTCGGGTTCACCATTCCAGATGCTTTACTAACACTCTCCCTGCTTGGAGAGTCAGTGCCTTTAACCTCCTGTTTGGCACAGCTTGCAGTTTCTGTGCAACATGAACATGAATAGGGAGAACCAATGAGAGACTAGCTGTAGGTGTCTGCACGGGCAAATGTAACGCTCATTTCCCACCAGGAAGAGGAATTAACCAAAGGCTCAGCATGCCCTGCGGGAAACAGATTAGGGCCTGAAGCAATCCTGCGGTTTTGTGCCCAGCTCACAAGAAAGCAAGTTGAAGAAAGGAACTCAGGGGCACTGTAATTCACAAACCTGCAGAGTTATAAATGACAGCTAATCTCCAAAAATATATCGAAGTAAGCCTGTGAAGGGGACTTCAATTCGGGGCAGAATTTCAGGAAAACGATTGCAGGGGGTAGACTGGAATTGCCCTGAAAGCATAGGAAAAGAGGCAGAACGTCGAAAATGATGCACTTGGCCAAAGAGGGCGTATGAGTCTTTTCCTGAATATATTCAGGAAAAAACGCATACGCCCTTTTTGGCCAACCAAGCAAGCCTGTAAAGGAAATCTGCACTACAATGAAGTCTCACTGCCCCCCGGGCAAAAGGGCCATCCGAAAAAAGTGTAAAATCCAGAAAGGTAGGACAGGATATGGAGAACAGGGAGCCTTGTTATGCTGATTGGCAGGATGTAAATTGCCAACAGCCACCCTGGAGAAGTGTATGGTGTTTCATGAAACACGTAAGTAATAAAGCAACACAGCCTATGGCAATTGCAATTATGGTCCTATAGCTTACGGAAATTAAAATCAAAAACAGAGAGCCACCCCAAAGTTTGGGACGGCTGTGTTCCCAAGAAGCTCGTCTACAGTACCAGGTAAATATCCCAGAAAGCAAAAAATGGATAAAGAAGTTGCGGCACGTACGTGCAATGCAATATGACTCAGCAATGAAATCTGTGTCATCAGGCCCTGAGCGGCATAGTGAGTGGATGCAGGTACGGTGATTCTACGTGAACTACGTCACACAGAAAAAGAAACATCATAAGATATCACTAATACACGGAATGTAAACTTGACTACACATGAACTGAATTACAAAACAGAACAGGGTCTCAAATTTAGAAAACCAACTAGTGCTTGCTTATGGGGAAAGGTGCGTGCGGGTGCTGCATAAAACCAGAGACTGAAATTAGCACAGATAACTTTCCATAAGCCAAATATATAATAGACAAGACCTACCCCTTGCTCAACGAAATGGACCCAACACCACATATTCAACGCCTAGGAATATACCTGACTAGGAAGAATCTTAAAACCCATGGATATATATGTCTCCGTAAGAGAATCAAGCGTGTGTACAGCGGCTGAAACGCAGCAGTGAAAATCCGATAAATCCCATTATCAAAATAAATTTCGAAAACAAAACACAAAGACAGTGAAATAGAGAGCAATTCTTAAAGAATTCACTCAGGGCATGTGATGCAACCGGGATTGACCACATCTACACCCAGAGCTGGTTGAGACATAAGGCTGGACACTTCAGGCTGATAGTATTGGTGAGTTTCGGTGAACAAATGCAGACCCTTTGAAGTCATACTGCATGGTACCCATTCCATGGGTCCCAACTCCCCAGGTTCAAGGGATTCTTCCTCCAGCTAAAACATGCATGGGAAACCCAGAGCATCGTCCACCGTGTGATTGGGAAATGATTTAAAATGCATCTCAGTTTTCGTATCCTGGTCCTCGGGTTCACCATTCCAGATGCTTAACTAACACTCTCCCCGCTTGGAGAGTCAGTGCCTTTAACCTCCTGTTTGGCACAGCTTGCAATTTCTGTGCAAGATGAACAGGAATAGGGAAAACCAATGAGAGACTAGCTGTAGGTGTCTGCACGGGCAAATGTAACGCTCATTGCCCACCAGGAAGAGGAATTAAACAAAGGCTCAGTGTGCCCTGCTGGAAACAGATTAGGGCCTGAAGCAATCTTGCGGTTTTGTGCCCAGCTCACAAGAAAGCGAGTTGAAGAAAGGAGCTCAGGGGCACTGTAATTCACAAAACTGCAGAGTTATAATTGACAGCTATCCTCCAAAAATATATTGAAGTAAGCCTGCGAAGGGGACTTGAAAGCGGGGCAGAATTTCAGGAAAACGATTGCAGGGGGTAGACTGGAATTGCCCTGAAAGCATAGGAAAAGAGGCAGAACGTCGCCAATGATGCACTTGGCCAAAAAGGGCGTATGCGTTTTTTCCTGAATATATTCAAGAAAAAACGCATACGCTCTTTTTGGCCAACCAAGCAAGCCTGTAAAGGATATCTGCATTACAATGAAGTCTCACTGCCCCCCAGGCAAGAGGGCCATCTGAAAAAAGTGTAAAATCCAGAAAGGTAAGACAGGATATGGAGAACAGGGAGCCTTGTTATGCAGATTGGCAGGATGTAAATTGTCAGCAGCCACCCTGGAGAAGTGTATGGTGTTTCCTGAAACACGTAAGAAACAAAGCAACACAGCCTATGGCACTTCCACTTATGGTCCTATAGCTTACGGAAATTAAAATCAGAAACAGACAGCCACCCCAATATTTGGGACGGCTGTGTTCACAAGAAGCTCGTCTACAGTATCAGGTAAATATCCCAGAAAGCAAAAAATGGATAAAGAAGTTGTGGCACGTACGTACAATGCAATATCACTCAGCAATGAAATCTGTGTCATCAGGCCCGTAGCGGCATAGTGAGTGGATGCAGGTACGGTGATTCTACGTGAACTACGTCACACAGAAAAAGAAACATCATAAGATATCACTAATACATGGAATGTAAACTTGACTACACATGAACTGAATTACAAAACAGAAAAGGGTCTCAAATTTAGAAAACCAACTAGTGCTTGCTTATGGGGAAAGGTGCCTTGGGGTGCTTCATAAAACCAGAGACTGAAATTAGCACAGATAACTTTCCATAAGCCAAATATGTAATAGACAAGACCTACTCCTTGCTCAACGAAATGGACCCAACACCACATATTCAACGCCTAGGAATATACCTGACTAGGAAGAATCTTAAAACCCATGGATATATATGTCTCCATAAGAGAATCAAGCGTGTGTACAGCGGCATAAACGCAGCAGTGAAAATCCGATAAATCCCATTATCAAAATAAATTTCAAAAACAAAACACAAAGACAGTGAAATAGAGAGCAATTCTTAAATAATTCACTCCGGGCATGTGATGCAACCGGGATTGACCACCTCTACACCCAGAGCTGGTTGAGACATAAGGCTGGACACTTCAGGCTGATAGCATTGGTGAGTTTCGGTGAGCAAATGCAGACCCTTTGAAGTCATACTGCATGGTACCCATTCCATGGGTCCCAACTCTCCAGGTTCAAGGGATTCTTCCTCCAGCTAAAACATGCATGGGAAACACAGAGTATCGTCCACCGTGTGATTGGGAAACGATTTAAAATGCATCTCAGTTTTCGTATCCTGGTCCTCGGGTTCAACATTCCCGATGCTTTACTAACACTCTCCCCGCTTGGAGAGTCAGTGCCTTTAACCTCCTGTTTGGCACAGTTTGCCATTTCTGTGCAAGATGAACAGGAATAGGGAGAACCAATGAGAGACTAGCAGTAGGTGTCTGCACGGGCAAATGTAACACTCATTGCCCACCAGGAAGAGGAATTAACCAAAGGCTCAGTGTGCCCTGCTGGAAACAGATTAGGGCCTGAAACAATCCTGCGGTTTTGTGCCCAGCTCACAAGAAAGCGAGTTGAAGAAAGGAGCTCAGGGGCACTGTAATTCACAAACCTGCAGAGTTATAATTGACAGCTATCCTCCAAAAATATATTGAAGTAAGCCTGCGAAGGGGACTTGAAAGCGGGGCAGAATTTCAGGAAAACGATTGCAGGGGGTAGACTGGAATTGCCCTGAAAGCATAGGAAAAGAGACACAACGTCGACAATGATGCACTTGGCCAAAAAGGGCGTATGCGTTTTTTCCTGAATATATTCAGGAAAAAACGCATACGCCCTTTTTGGCCAACCAAGCAAGCCTGTAAAGGAAATCTGCACTACAATGAAGTCTCACTGCCCCCCGGGCAAAAGGGCCATCTGAAAAAATTGTAAAATCCAGAAAGGTAGGACAGGATATGGAGAGCAGGGAGCCTTGTTATGCTGATTGGCAGGATGTAAATTGCCAGCAGCCACCCTGGAGAAGTGTATGGTGTTTCCTGAAACACGTAAGAAACAAAGCAACACGGCCTATAGCACTTCCACTTATGGTCTTATAGCTTACAGAAATTAAAATCAAAAACAGACAGCCACCCCAATATTTGGGACGGCTGTGTTCACAAGAAGCTCATCTACAGTATCAGGTAAATATCCAAGAAAGCAAAAAATGGATAAAGAAGTTGTGGCATGTACGTACAATGCAATATCACTCAGCAATGAAATCTGTGTCATCAGGCCCGTAGCGGCATAGTGAGTGGATGCAGGTATGGTGATTCTACGTGAACTACGTCTCACAGAAAAAGAAACATCATAAGATATCACTAATACACGGAATGTAAACTTGACTACACATGAACTGAATTACAAAACAGAACAGGGTCTCAAATTTGGAAAACCAACTAGTGCTTGCTTATGGGGAAAGGTGCCTTGGGGTGCTGCATAAAACCACAGACTGAAATTAGCACAGATAACATTCCATAAGCCAAATATGTAATAGACAAGTCCTACTCCTTGCTCAACGAAATGGACTCAAAACCACATATTCAACGCCTAGGAATATACCTGAATAGGAACAATCTTAAAACCCATGCATATATATGTCTCCGTAAGAGAATCAAGCGTGTGTACAGCGGCCGAAACGCAGCAGTGAAAATCCGATAAATCCCATTATCAAAATAAATTTCGAAAACAAAACACAAAGACAGTGAAATAGAGAGCAATTCTTAAATAATTCACTCAGGGCATGTGATGCAACCGGGATTGACCACATCTACACCCAGAGCTGGTTGAGACATAAGGCTGGACACTTCAGGCTGATAGCATTGGTGAGTTTCGGTGAGCAAATGCAGACCGTTTGAAGTCATACTGCATGGTACCCATTCCGTGGGTCCCAACTCTCCAGGTTCAAGGGATTCTTCCTCCAGCTAAAACATGCATGGGAAACCCAGAGTATCGTCCACCGTGTGATTGGGAAACGATTTAAAATGCATCTCAGTTTTCGTATCCTGGTCCTCGGGTTCACCATTCCAGATGCTTTACTAACACTCTCCCCGCTTGGAGAGTCAGTGCCTTTAACCTCCTCTTTGGCACAGCTTGCAATTTCTGTGCAAGATGAACAGGAATAGGGAGAACCAATGAGAGACTAGCTGTAGGTGTCTGCACGGGCAAATGTAACGCTCATTGCCCACCAGGAAGAGGAATTAAACAAAGGCTCAGTATGCCCTGCTGGAAACAGATTAGGGCCTGAAGCAATCCTGCGGCTTTGTGCCCAGCTCACAAGAAAGCGAGTTGAAGAAAGGAGCTCAGGGTCACTGTAATTCACAAACCTGCAGAGTTATAAATGACAGCTATCCTCCAAAAATGTATTGAAGTAAGCCTGCGAAGGGGACTTGAAAGCGAGGCAGAGTTTCAGGAAAACCATTGCAGGGGGTAGACTGGAATTGCCCTGAAAGCATAGGAAAAGAGGCAGAACGTCGCCAATGATGCACTTGGCCAAATCGGGCGTATGCGTTTTTTCCTGAATATATTCAGGAAAAAACGCATACGCACTTTTTGGCCAACCAAGCAAGCCTGTAAAGGAAATCTCCACTACAATGAAGTCTCACTGCCCCCCGGGCAAAAGGGCCATCTGAAAAAAGTATAACATCCAGAAAGTTAGGACAGGATATGGAGAACAGTGAGCCTTGTTATGCTGATTGGCAGGAGGTAAATTGCGAACAGCCACCCTGGAGAAGTGTATGGTGTTTCCTGAAACACGTAAGAAATAAAGCAACACAGCATATGGCAATTGCACTTATGGTCCTATTGCTTAGGGAAATTAAAATCAAAAACAGAGAGCCAGCCCAAAATTTGGGACGGCTGTGTTCACAAGAAGCTCGTCTACAGTATCAGGTAAATATCCCAGAAAGCAAAAAATGGATAAAGAAGTTGTGGCACGTACGTACAATGCAATATCACTCAGCAATGAAATCTGTGTCATCAGGCCCGTAGCGGCATAGTGAGTGGATGCAGGTACGGTGATTCTACGTGAACTATGTCACACAGAAAAAGAAACATCATAAGATATCACTAATACACGGAATGTAAACTTGACTACACATGAACTGAATTACAAAACAGAACAGGGTCTCAAATTTTGAAAACCAACTAGTGCTTGCTTATGGGGAAATGTGCGTTGGGATGCTGCATAAAACCAGAGACTGAAATTAGCACAGATAACTTTCCATAAGCTAAATATGTAATAGACAAGACCTACTCCTTGCTCAAAGAAATGGACTCAACACCACATATTCAACGCCTAGGAATATACCTGACTAGGAAGAATCTTAAAACCCATGGATATATATGTCTCCGTAAGAGAATCAAGCGTGTGTACAGCGGCATAAACGCAGCAGTGAAAATCCGATAAATCCCATTATCAAAATAAATTTCAAAAACAAAACACAAAGACAGTGAAATAGAGAGCAAATCTTAAACAATTCACTCAGGGAATGTGATGCAACTGGGATTGACCACATCTACACCCAGAGCTGGTTGAGACATAAGGCTGGACACTTCAGGCTGATAGCATTGGTGAGTTTCGGTGAGGAAATGCAGACCCTTTGAAGTCATACTGCATGGTACCCATTCCATGGGTCCCAACTCTCCAGATTCAAGGGATTCTTCCTCCAGCTAAAACATGCATGGGAAACCCAGAGTATCGTCCACCGTGTGATTGGGAAACGATTTAAAATGCATCTCAGTTTTTGTATCCTGGTCCTCGGGTTCACCATTCCAGATGCTTTACTAACACTCTCCCCGCTTGGAGAGTCAGTGCCTTTAACCTCCTCTTTGGCACAGCTTGCAATTTCTGTGCAAGATGAACAGGAATAGGGAGAACAAATGAGAGACTAGCTGTAGGTGTCTGCACGGGCAAATGTAACGCTCATTGCCCACCAGGAAGAGGAATTAAACAAAGGCTCAGTGTGCCCTGCTGGAAACAGATTAGGGCCTGAAGCAATCCTGCGGTTTTGTGCCCAGCTCACAAGAAAGTGAGTTGAAGAAAGGAGCTCAGGGGCACTGTAATTCACAAATCTCCAGAGTTATAAATGACAGCTATCCTCCAAAAATATATTGAAGTAAGCCTGCGAAGGGGACTTGAAAGCGGGGCAGAATTTCAGGAAAACGATTGCAGGGCGTAGACTGGAATTGCCCTGAAAGCATAGGAAAAGAGGCACAACGTCGACAATGATGCACTTGGCCAAAAAGGGTGTATGCGTTTTCTCCTGAATATATTCAGGAAAAAACGCATACGCACATTTTGGCCAACCAAGCAAGCCTGTAATGGAAATCTGCACTACAATGAAATCTCACTGCCCCCCCCCCGGGCAAAAGGGCCATCTGAAAAAAGTGTAAAATCCAGAAAGGTAGGACAGGATATGGAGAACAGGGAGCCTTGTTATGCTGATTGGCAGGATGTAAATTGCCAGCAGCCACCCTGGAGAAGTGTATGGTGTTTCCTGAAACACGTAAGAAACAAAGCAACACAGCCTATGGCACTTCCACTTATGGTCCTATATCTTACGGAAATTAAAATCAAAAACAGACAGCCACCCCAATATTTGGGACGGCGGTGTTCACAAGAAGCTCATCTACAGTATCAGGTAAATATCCCAGAAAGCAAAAAATGGATAAAGAAGTTGTGGCACGTACGTGCAATGCAATATCACTCAGCAATGAAATCTGTGTCATCAGGCCCGTAGCGGCATAGTGAGTGGATGCAGGTACAGTGATTCTACGTGAACTACATCACACAGAAAAAGAAACATCATAAGATATCACTAATACACGGAATGTAAACTTGACTACACATGAACTGAATTACAAAACAGAACAGGGTCTCAAATTTAGAAAACCAACTAGTGCTTGCTTATGGGAAAAGGTGCCTTGGGGTGCTGCATAAAACCAGAGACTGAAATTAGCACAGATAACATTCCATAAGACAAATATGTAATAGACAAGACCTACTCCTTGCTCAACGAAATGGACCCAACACCACATACTCAACGCCTAGGAATATACCTGACTAGGAAGAATCTTAAAACCCATGGATATATATGTCTCCGTAAGACAATCAAGCGTGTGTACAGCGGCCGAAACGAGCAGTGAAAATCCGATAAATCCCATTATCAAAATAAATTTCGAAAACAAAACACAAAGACAGTCAAATAGAGAGCAATTCTTAAATAATTCACTCAGGGCATGTGATGCAACCGGGACTGACCATATCTACACCCAGAGCTGGTTGAGACATAAGGCTGGACACTTCACGCTGATAGCATTTGTGAGTTTCGGTGAGCAAATGCAGACCCTTTGAAGTCATACTGCATGGTACCCATTCCATGGGTCCCAACTCTCCAGGTTCAAGGGAATCTTCCTCCAGCTAAAACATGCATGGGAAACCCAGAGTATCGTCCACCGTGTGATTGGGAAACGATTTAAAATGCATCTCAGTTTTCGTATCCTGGTCCTTGGGTTCACCATTCCAGATGCTTTACTAACACTCTCCCCGCTTGGAGAGTCAGAGCCTTTAACCTCCTCTTTGGCACAGCTTGCAATTTCTGTGCAAGATGAACAGGAATCGGGAGAATCAATGAGAGACTAGCTGTAGGTGTCTGCACGGGCAAATATAATGGTCATTTCCCACCAGGAAGAGGAATTAACAAAAGGCTCACCGTGCCCTGCCGGAAACAGATTAGGGCCTGAAGCAATCCTGCGGTTTTGTGCCCAGCTCACAAGAAAGCGAGTTGAAGAAAGGAGCTCAGGGGCACTGTAATTCACAAACCTGCAGAGTTATAAATGACAGCTATCCTCCAAAAATATATTGAAGTAAGCCTGCGAAGGGGACTTGAAAGCGGGGCAGAATTTCAGGAAAACGATTGCAGGGGGTAGACTGGAATTGCCCTGAAAGCATAGGAAAAGAGGCAGAACGTCGACAATGATGCACTTGGCCAAAAAGGGCGTATGCGTTTTTTCCTGAATATATTCAGGAAAAAACGCATACGCACTTTTTGGCCAACCAAGCAAGCCTGTAAAGGAAATCTGCACTACAATGAAGTCTCACTGTCCCCCGGGCAAAAGGGTCATCTGAAAAAAGTGTAAAATCCAGAAAGGTAGGACAGGATATGGAGAACAGGGAGCCTTGCTATGCTGATTGGCAGGATGTAAATTTCCAACAGCCACCCTGGAGAAGTGTATGGTGTTTCCTGAAACACGTAAGAAATAAAGCAACACAGCCTATGGCAATTGCACTTATGGTCCTATTCCTTAGGGAAATTAAAATCAAAAACAGAGAGCCACCCCAAAGTTTGGGACGGCTGTGTTCCCAAGAAGCTCGTCTACAGTACCAGGTAAATATCCCAGAAAGCAAAAAATGGATAAAGAAGTTGTGGCACGTACATGCAATGCTGTATCACTCAGCAATGAAATCTGTGTCATCAGGCCCGTAGGGGCATAGTGAGTGGATGCAGGTATGGTGATTCTACCTGAACTACGTCACACAGAAAAAGAAACATCATAAGATATCACTAATACACGGAATGTAAACTTGACTACACATGAACTGAATTACAAAACAGAACAGGGTCTCAAATTTAGAAAAACCAACTAGTGCTTGCTTATGGGGAAAGGTGCCTTGGGGTGCTGCATAAAACCAGAGACTGAAATTAGCACAGATAACATTCCATAAGACAAATATGTAATAGACAAGACCTACTCCTTGCTCAACGAAATGGACCCAACACCACATATTCAACGCCTAGGAATATACCTGACAAGGAAGAATCTTAAAACCCATGGATATATATGTCTCCATAAGAGAATCAAGCGTGTGTACAGCGGCCGAAACGCAGCAGTGAAAATCCGATAAATCCCATTATCAAAATAAATTTCGAAAACAAAACACAAAGACAGTGAAATAGAGAGCAATTCTTAAATAATTCACTCAGGGCATGTGATGCAACCGGGATTGACCACATATACACCCAGAGCTGGTTGAGACATAAGGCTGGACACTTCAGGTTGATACCATTGGTGAGTTTCGGTGAGCAAATGCAGACCCTTTGAAGTCATACTGCATGGTACCTAGTCCATGGGTCCCAACTCTTCTGGTACAAGGGATTCTTCCTCCAGCTAAAACATGCATGGGAAACCCACAGTATGGTCCACCATGTGATTGGGAAACGATTTAAAATGCATCTCAGTTTTCGTATCATGGTCCTTGGGTTCACCATTCCAGATTCTTTACTAACACTCTCCCTGCTTGGAGAGTCAGTGCCTTTAACCTCCTGTTTGGCACAGCTTGTAATTTCTGTGCAAGATGAACAGGAATAGGGAGAACCAATGAGAGACTAGCTATAGGTTTCTGCACGGGCAAATGTAATGCTCATTTCCCACCAGGAAGAGGAATTAACCAAAGGCTCAGCATGCCCTGCCGGAAACAGATTAGGGCCTGAAGCAATCCTGCGGTTTTGTGCCAGCTCACAAGAAAGCGAGTTGAAGAAAGGAGCTCAGGGGCACTGTAATTCACAAACCTGCAGAGTTATAAAAAACAGCTATCCTCCAAAAATATATTGAAGTAAGCCTGCGAAGGGGACTTGAAAGCGGGGCAGAGTTTCAGGAATACCATTGCAGGCGGTAGACTGGAATTGCCCTGAAAGCATAGGAAAAGAGGCCGAACGTCGAAAATGATGCACTTGGCCAAAAAGGGCGTATGCGTTTTTTCCTGAATATATTCAGGAAAAAACGCATACGCCCTTTTTGGCCAACCAAGCAAGCCTGTAAAGGAAATCTGCACTACAATGAAGTCTCACTGCCCCCCGGGCAAAAGCGCCATCTGATAAAAGTGTAAAATCCAGAAAGTTAGGACAGGATATGGAGAACAGGGAGCCTTGTTATGCTGATTGGCAGGATGTAAATTGCCAGCAGCCACCCTGGAGAAGTGTATGGTGTTTCCTGAAAAACGTAAGAAATAAAGCAACACAGCCTATGGCACTTCCACTTATGGTCCTATAGCTTACGGAAATTAAAATCAAAAACAGACAGCCACCCCAATATTTGGGACGGCTGTGTTCACAAGAAGCTCATCTACAGTATCAGGTGAATATCCCAGAAAGCAAAAAATGGATAAAGAAGTTGTGGCACGTACGTGCAATGCAATATCACTCAGCAATGAAATCTGTGTCATCAGGCCCGTAGCGGCATAGTGAGTGGATGCAGGTACAGTGATTCTACGTGAACAATATCACACAGAAAAAGAAACATCATAAGATATCACTAATACACGGAATGTAAACTTGACTACACATGAACTGAATTACAAAACAGAACAGGGTCTCAAATTTAGAAAACCAACTAGTGCTTGCTTATGGGAAAAGGTGCCTTGGGGTGCTGCATAAAACCAGAGACTGAAATTAGCACAGATAACTTTCCATAAGCCAAATATGTAATAGACAAGACCTACTCCTTGCTCAACAAAATGGACCCAACACCACATATTCAACGCCTAGGAATATACCTGACTAGGAAGAATCTTAAAACCCATGGATATATATGTCTCCGTAAGACAATCAAGCGTGTGTACAGCGGCCGAAACGAGCAGTGAAAATCCGATAAATCCCATTATCAAAATAAATTTCGAAAACAAAACACAAAGACAATCAAATAGAGAGCAATTCTTAAATAATTCACTCAGGGCATGTGATGCAACCGGGACTGACCATATCTACACCCAGAGCTGGTTGAGACATAAGGCTGGACACTTCAGGCTGATAGCATTGGTGAGTTTCGGTGAGCAAATGCAGACCCTTTGAAGTCATACTGCATGGTACCCATTCCATGGGTCCCAACTCTCCAGGTTCAAGGGAATCTTCCTCCAGCTAAAACATGCATGGGAAACCCAGAGTATCGTCCACCGTGTGATTGGGAAACGATTTAAAATGCATCTCAGTTTTCGTATCCTGGTCCTCGGGTTCACCATTCCAGATGCTTTACTAACACTTTCCCCGCTTGGAGAGTCAGAGCCTTTAACCTCCTCTTTGGCACAGCTTGCAATTTCTGTGCAAGATGAACAGGAATAGGGAGAATCAATGAGAGACTAGCTATAGGTTTCTGCACGGGCAAATGTAATGCTCATTTCCCACCAGGAAGAGGAATTAACTAAAAGCTCAGCGTGCCCTGCCAGAAACAGATTAGGGCCTGAAGCAATCCTGCGGTTTTGTGCCCAGCTCACAAGAAAGCGAGTTGAAGAAAGGAGCTCAGGGGCACTGTAATTCACAAACCTGCAGAGTTATAAATGACAGCTATCCTCGAAAAATATATTAAAGTAAGCCTTCGAAGGGGACTAGAAAGCGGGGCAGAGTTTCAGGAAAACCATTGCAGGGGGTAGACTGGAATTGCCCTGAAAGCATAGGAAAATAGGCAGAACGTCGACAATGATGCACTTGGCCAAAAAGGGCGTATGCGTTTTTTCCTGAATATATTCAAGAAAAAACGCATATGCACTTTTTGGCCAACCAAGCAAGCCTGTAAAGAAATCTGCACTACAATGAAGTCTCACTGCCCCCCTGGCAAAAGGGCCATCTGAAAAAAGTGTAAAATCCAGAAAGGTAGGACAGGATATGGAGAACAGGGAGCCTTGCTATGCTGATTGGCAGGATGTAAGTTGCCAGCAGCCACCCTGGAGAAGTGTATGGTGTTTCCTGAAACACGTAAGAAACAAAGCAACACAGCCTATGGCACTTCCACTTATGGTCCTATAGCTTACGGAAATTAAAATGAAAAACAGACAGCCACCCCAATATTTGGGACGGCTGTGTTCACAAAAAGCTCATCTACAGTATCAGGTAAATATCCCAGAAAGCAAAAAATGGATAAAGAAGTTGTGGCACGTACGTGCAATGCAATATCACTCAGCAATGATATCTGTGTCATCAGGCCCGTAGCGGCATAGTGAGTGGATGCAGGTACAGTGATTCTACGTGAACTACATCACACAGAAAAAGAAACATCATAAGATATCACTAATACACGGAATGTAAACTTGACTACACATGAACTGAATTACAAAACAGAACAGGGTCTCAAATTTATAAAATCAACTAGTGCTTGCGTATGGGGAAAGGTGCCTTGGGGTGCTGCATAAAACCAGAGACTGAAATTAGCACAGATAACATTTCATAAGCCAAATATGTAATAGACAAGACCTACTCCTTGCTCAACGAAATGGACCCAACACCACATATTCAACGCCTAGGAATATACCTGACTAGGAAGAATCTTAAAACCCATGGATATATATGTCTCCATAAGAGAATCAAGCGTGTGTACAGCGGCCGAAACGCAGCAGTGAAAATCCGATAAATCCCATTATCAAAATAAATTTCGAAAACAAAACACAAAGACAGTGAAATAGAGAGCAATTCTTAAATAATTCACTCAGGGCATGTGATGCAACCGGGATTGACCACATCTACACCCAGAGCTGGTTGAGACATAAGGCTGGACACTTCAGGCTGATAGCATTGGTGAGTTTCGGTGAGCAAATGCAGAGCCTTTGAAGTCATACTGCATGGTACCCATTCCATGGGTCCCAACTCTCCAGGTTCAAGGGATTCTTCCTCCAGCTAAAACATGCATGGGAAACCCAGAGTATCGTCCACCGTGTGATTGGGAAACGATTTAAAATGCATCTCAGTTTTCGTATCCTGGTCCTCGGGTTCACCATTCCAGATGCTTTACTAACACTCTCCCCGCTTGGAGAGTCAGTGCCTTTAACCTCCTCTTTGGCACAGCTTGCAATTTCTGTGCAAGATGAACAGGAATAGGGAGAACCAATGAGAGACTAGCTATAGGTTTCTGCACGGGCAAATGTAATGCTCATTTCCCACCAGGAAGTGGAATTAACCAAAGGCTCAGCGTGCCCTGCCAGAAACAGATTAGGGCCTGAAGCAATCCTGCGGTTTTGTGCCCAGCTCACAAGAAAGCGAGTTGAAGAAAGGAGCTCAGGGGCACTGTAATTCACAAACCTGCAGAGTTATAAATGACAGCTATCCTCCAAAAATATATTAAAGTAAGCCTTCGAAGGGGACTAGAATGCGGGGCAGAGTTTCAGGAAAACCATTGCAGGGGGTAGACTGGAATTGCCCTGAAAGCATAGGAAAAGAGGCAGAACGTCGACAATGATGCACTTGGCCAAAAAGGGCGTATGCGTTTTTTCCTGAATATATTCAGGAAAAAACGCATACGCCCTTTTTGGCCAACCAAGCAAGCCTGTAAAGGAAATCTGCACTACAATGAAGTCTCCCTGCCCCCCGGGCAAAAGGACCATCAGAAAAAAGTGTAAAATCCAGAAAGTTAGGACAGGATATGGAGAACATGGATCCTTGTTATGCTGATTGGGAGGATGTAAATTGCCAACAGCACCCTGGATAAGTGTATGGTGTTTCCTGAAACACGTAAGAAATAAAGGAACACAGCCTATGGCAATTGCACTTATGGTCCTCTTGCTTAGGGAAATTAAAATCAAAAACAGAGAGCCACCCCAAAGTTTGGGACGGCTGTGTTCCCAAGAAGCTCGTCTACAGTACCAGGTAAATATCCCAGAAAGCAAAAAATGGATAAAGAAGTTGTGGCACGTACGTGCAATGCAGTATCACTCAGCAATGAAATCTGTGTCATCAGGCCCGTAGCGGCATAGTGAGTGGATGCAAGTACAGTGATTCTACGTGAATTACATCACACAGAAAAAGAAACATCATAAGATATCACTAATACACGGAATGTAAACTTGACTACACATGAACTGAATTACAAAACAGAACAGGGTCTCAATTTTAGAAAACCAACTAGTGCTTGCTTATGGGGAAAGGTGCCTTGGGGTGCTGCATAAAACCAGAGACTGAAATTAGCACAGATAACTTTCCATAAGCCAAATATGTAATAGACAAGACCTACTCCTTGCTCAACGAAATGGACTCAACACCACATATTCAACGCCTAGGAATATACCTGACTAGGAAGAATCTTAAAACCCATGGATATATATGTCTCCGTAAGAGAATCAAGCGTGTGTACAGCGGCCGAAACGCAGCAGTGAAAATCCGATAAATCCCATTATCAAAATAAATTTCGAAAACAAAACACAAAGACAGTGAAATAGAGAGCAATTCTTAAATAATTCACTCAGGGCATGTGATGCAACCGGGATTGACCACATCTACACCCTGAGCTGGTTGAGACATAAGGCTGGACACTTCATGCTGATAGGATTGGTGAGTTTCGGTGAGCAAATGCAGACCCTTTGAAGTCATACTGCATGGTACCCATTCCATGGGTCCCAACTCTCCAGGTTCAAGGGATTCTTCCTCCAGCTAAAACATGCATGGGAAACCCAGAGTATCATCCACCGTGTGATTGGGAAACGATTTAAAATGCATCTCAGTTTTCGTATCCTGGTCCTCGGGTTCACCATTCCAGATGCTTTACTAACACTCTCCCCGCTTGGAGAGTCAGTGCCTTTAACCTCCTGTTTGGCACAGCTTGCAATTTCTGTGCAAGATGAACAGGAATAGGGAGAACCAATGAGAGACTAGCTGTAGGTGTCTGCACGGGCAAATATAATGGTCATTGCCCACCAGGAAGAGGAATTAAACAAAGGCTCAGTGTGCCCTGCTGGAAACAGATTAGGGCCTGAAGCAATCCTGCAGTTTTGTGCCCAGCTCACAAGAAAGCGAGTTGAAGAAAGGAGCTCAGGGGCACTGTAATTCACAAACCTGCAGAGTTATAAATGACAGCTATCTTCCAAAAGTATATTGAAGTAAGCCTGCGAAGGGGACTTGAAAGCGGGGCAGAATTTCAGGAAAACGATTGCATGGGGTAGAGAGGAATTGCCCTGAAAGCATAGGAAAAGAGGCAGAACATCGACAATGATGCACTTGGCCAAAAAGGGCGTATGCGTTTTTTCCTGAATATATTCAAGAAAAAAC
Source organism: Phocoena phocoena (assembly GCF_963924675.1). NCBI lineage: Eukaryota > Metazoa > Chordata > Mammalia > Artiodactyla > Phocoenidae > Phocoena > Phocoena phocoena. The sequence goes on from NC_089219.1 coordinate 122,398,921, forward strand.
GCATACGCCCTTTTTGGCCAACCAAGCAAGCCTGTAAAGGAAATCTGCACTAAAATGAAGTCTCACTGCCCCCCGGGCAAAAGGGCCATCTGAAAAAAGTGTAAAATCCAGAAAGGTAGGACAGGATATGGAGAACAGGGAGCCTTGTTATGCTGATTGGCAGGATGTAAATTGCCAACAGCCACCCTGGAGAAGTGTATGGTGTTTCCTGAAACACATAAGAAATAAAGCAACACAGCCTATGGCAATTGCACTTATGGTCCTATTCCTTAGGGAAATTAAAATCAAAAACAGAGAGCCACCCCAAAGTTTGGGACGGCAGTGTTCCCAAGAAGCTCGTCTACAGTACCAGGTAAATATCCCAGAAAGCAAAAAATGGATAAAGAAGTTGTGGCACGTACGTGCAATGCAGTATCACTCAGCAATGAAATCTGTGTCTTCAGGCCCGTAGCGGCATAGTGAGTGGATGCAGGTACGGTGATTCTACGTGAACTACGTCACACAGAAAAAGAAACATCATAAGATATCACTAATACACGGAATGTAAACTTGACTACACATGAACTGAATTACAAAACAGAACAGGGTCTCAAATTTAGAAAACCAACTAGTGCTTGCTTATGGGGAAAGGTGCCTTGGGGTGCTGCATAAAACCAGAGACTGAAATTAGCACAGATAACATTCCATAAGCCAAATATGTAATAGACAAGTCCTACTCCTTGCTCAACGAAATGGACTCAACACCACATATTGAACGCCTAGGAATATACCTGACTAGGAAGAAACTTAAAACCCATGGATATATATGTCTCCGTGAGAGAATCAAGCGTGTGTACAGCGGCCGAAACACAGCAGTGAAAATCCGATAAATCCCATTATCAAAATAAATTTCGAAAACAAAACACAAAGACAGTGAAATAGAGAGCAATTCTTAAATAATTCACTCAGGGCATGTGATGCAACCGGGATTGACCACATCTACACCCAGAGCTGGTTGAGACATAAGGCTGGACACTTCAGGCTGATAGCATTGGTGAGTTTCGGTGAGCAAATGCAGACCCTTTGAAGTCATACTGCATGGTACCCATTCCATGGGTCCCAACTCTCCAGGTTCAAGGCATTCTTCCTCCAGCTAAAACATGCATGGGAAACCCAGAGTATCGTACACCGTGTGATTGGGAAATGATTTTAAATGCATCTCAGTTTTCGTATCTTGGTCCTCGGCTTCACCATTCCAGATGCTTTACTAACACTCTCCCCGCTTGGAGAGTCAGTGCCTTTAACCTCCTGTTTGGCACAGCCTGCAATTTCTGTGCAAGATGAACAGGAATAGGGAGAACCAATGAGTGACTAGCTGTAGGTGTCTGCATGGGCAAATGTATCGCTCATTGCCCACCAGGAAGACGAATTAAACAAAGGCTCAGTGTGCCCTGCTGGAAACAGATTAGGGCCTGAAGCAATCCTGCGGTTTTGTGCCCAGCTCACAAGAAAGCGAGTTGAAGAAAGGAGCTCAGGGGCACTGTAATTCACAAACCTGCAGAGTTATAAATGACAGCTATCCTCTAAAAATATATTGAAGTAAGCCTGCGAAGGGGACTTGAAAGCGGGGCAGAGTTTCAGGAAAACGATTGCAGGGGGTAGACTGGAATTGCCCTGAAAGCATAGGAAAAGAGGCACAACGTCGACAATGATGCACTTGGCCAAAAAGGGCGTATGCGTTTTTTCCTGAATATATTCAGGAAAAAACGCATACGCCCTTTTTGGCCAACCAAGCAAGCCTGTAAAGGAAATCTGCACTACAATGATGTCTGACTGCCCGCCGGGCAAAAGGGCCATCTGAAAAAAGTGTAAAATCCAGAAAGGTAGGACAGGATATGGAGAACAGGGAGCCTTGTTATGCTGATTGGCAGGATGTAAATTGCCAGCAGCCACCCTGGAGAAGTGTATGGTGTTTCCTGCTACAAGTAAGAAACAAAGCAACACAGCCTATGGCACTTCCACTTATGGTCCTATAGCTTACGGAAATTAAAATCTAAAACAGACAGCCACCCCAATATTTGGGACGGCTGTGTTCAGAAGAAGCTCGTCTACAGTATCAGGTAAATATCCCAGAAAGCAAAAAATGGATAAAGAAGTTGTGGCACGTACGTACAATGCAATATCACTCAGCAATGAAATCTGTGACATCAGGCCCATAGCGGCATAGGGAGTGGATGCAGGTACGGTGATTCTACGTGAACTACGTCACACAGAAAAAGAAACATCATAAGATATCACTAATACACGGAATGTAAACTTGACTACACATGAACTGAATTACAAAACAGAACAGGGTCTCAAATTTAGAAAACCAACTAGTGCTTGCTTATGGGGAAAGGTGCCTTGGGGTGCTGCATAAAACCAGAGACTGAAATTAGCACAGATAACTTTCCATAAGCCAAATATGTAATAGACAAGACCTACTCCTTGCTCAACGAAATGGACCCAACACCACATATTCAACGCCTAGGAATATACCTGACTAGGAAGAATCTTAAAACCCATGGATATATATGTCTCTGTAAGAGAATCAAACGTGTGTACAGCGTCCGAAACGCAGCAGTGAAAATCCGATAAATCCCATTATCAAAATAAATTTCGAAAACAAAACACAAAGACAGTGAAATAGACAGCAATTCTTAACTAATTCACTCAGGGCATGTGATGCAACCGGGATTGACCACATCTACACCCAGAGCTGGTTGAGACATAAGGCTGGACACTTCAGGCTGATAGCATTAGTGAGTTTTGGTGAGCAAATGCAGACCCTTTGAAGTCATACTGCATGGTACCTATTCCATGGGTCCCAACTCTTCAGGTTCAAGGGATTCTTCCTCCAGCTAAAACATGCATGGGAAACCCACAGTATGGTCCACCGTGTGATTGGGAAACGATTTAAAATGCATCTCAGTTTTCGTATCCTGGTCCTCGGGTTCACCATTCCAGATGCTTTACTAACACTCTCCCTGCTTGGAGAGTCAGTGCCTTTAACCTCCTGTTTGGCACAGCTTGCAGTTTCTGTGCAACATGAACATGAATAGGGAGAACCAATGAGAGACTAGCTGTAGGTGTCTGCACGGGCAAATGTAACGCTCATTTCCCACCAGGAAGAGGAATTAACCAAAGGCTCAGCATGCCCTGCGGGAAACAGATTAGGGCCTGAAGCAATCCTGCGGTTTTGTGCCCAGCTCACAAGAAAGCAAGTTGAAGAAAGGAACTCAGGGGCACTGTAATTCACAAACCTGCAGAGTTATAAATGACAGCTAATCTCCAAAAATATATCGAAGTAAGCCTGTGAAGGGGACTTCAATTCGGGGCAGAATTTCAGGAAAACGATTGCAGGGGGTAGACTGGAATTGCCCTGAAAGCATAGGAAAAGAGGCAGAACGTCGAAAATGATGCACTTGGCCAAAGAGGGCGTATGAGTCTTTTCCTGAATATATTCAGGAAAAAACGCATACGCCCTTTTTGGCCAACCAAGCAAGCCTGTAAAGGAAATCTGCACTACAATGAAGTCTCACTGCCCCCCGGGCAAAAGGGCCATCTGAAAAAAGTGTAAAATCCAGAAAGGTAGGACAGGATATGGAGAACAGGGAGCCTTGTTATGCTGATTGGCAGGATGTAAATTGCCAACAGCCACCCTGGAGAAGTGTATGGTGTTTCATGAAACACGTAAGTAATAAAGCAACACAGCCTATGGCAATTGCAATTATGGTCCTATAGCTTACGGAAATTAAAATCAAAAACAGAGAGCCACCCCAAAGTTTGGGACGGCTGTGTTCCCAAGAAGCTCGTCTACAGTACCAGGTAAATATCCCAGAAAGCAAAAAATGGATAAAGAAGTTGCGGCACGTACGTGCAATGCAATATGACTCAGCAATGAAATCTGTGTCATCAGGCCCTGAGCGGCATAGTGAGTGGATGCAGGTACGGTGATTCTACGTGAACTACGTCACACAGAAAAAGAAACATCATAAGATATCACTAATACACGGAATGTAAACTTGACTACACATGAACTGAATTACAAAACAGAACAGGGTCTCAAATTTAGAAAACCAACTAGTGCTTGCTTATGGGGAAAGGTGCGTGCGGGTGCTGCATAAAACCAGAGACTGAAATTAGCACAGATAACTTTCCATAAGCCAAATATATAATAGACAAGACCTACCCCTTGCTCAACGAAATGGACCCAACACCACATATTCAACGCCTAGGAATATACCTGACTAGGAAGAATCTTAAAACCCATGGATATATATGTCTCCGTAAGAGAATCAAGCGTGTGTACAGCGGCTGAAACGCAGCAGTGAAAATCCGATAAATCCCATTATCAAAATAAATTTCGAAAACAAAACACAAAGACAGTGAAATAGAGAGCAATTCTTAAAGAATTCACTCAGGGCATGTGATGCAACCGGGATTGACCACATCTACACCCAGAGCTGGTTGAGACATAAGGCTGGACACTTCAGGCTGATAGTATTGGTGAGTTTCGGTGAACAAATGCAGACCCTTTGAAGTCATACTGCATGGTACCCATTCCATGGGTCCCAACTCTCCAGGTTCAAGGGATTCTTCCTCCAGCTAAAACATGCATGGGAAACCCAGAGCATCGTCCACCGTGTGATTGGGAAATGATTTAAAATGCATCTCAGTTTTCGTATCCTGGTCCTCGGGTTCACCATTCCAGATGCTTAACTAACACTCTCCCCGCTTGGAGAGTCAGTGCCTTTAACCTCCTGTTTGGCACAGCTTGCAATTTCTGTGCAAGATGAACAGGAATAGGGAAAACCAATGAGAGACTAGCTGTAGGTGTCTGCACGGGCAAATGTAACGCTCATTGCCCACCAGGAAGAGGAATTAAACAAAGGCTCAGTGTGCCCTGCTGGAAACAGATTAGGGCCTGAAGCAATCTTGCGGTTTTGTGCCCAGCTCACAAGAAAGCGAGTTGAAGAAAGGAGCTCAGAGGCACTGTAATTCACAAACCTGCAGAGTTATAAATGACAGCTATCCTCCAAAAATATATTGAAGTAAGCCTGCAAAGGGGACTTGAAAGCAGGGCAGAATTTCAGGAAAACGATTGCAAGGGGTAGACTGCAATTGCCCTGAAAGCATAGGAAAAAAGGCAGAACGTCGACAATGATGCACTTGGCCAAAAAGGGCGTATGCGTTTTTTCCTGTATATATTCAGGAAAAAACGCATACGCCCTTTTTCGCAAACCAAGCAAGCCTGTAAAAGAAATCTGCACTACAATGAAGTCTCACTGCCCCCTGGGCAAAAGGGCCATGTGAAAAAATGTAAAATCCAGAAAGGTAGGACAGGATATGGAGAACAGGGAGCCTTGTTATGCTGATTGGCAGGATGTAAATTGCCAACAGCCACCCTGGAAAACTGTATGGTGTTTCCGGAAACCCATAATAAACAAAGCAACACAGCCTATGGCACTTCCAATTATGGTCCCAAAGATTACGGAAATTAAAATGAAAAACAGACAGCCACCCCAATGTTTGGGATGGCTGTGTTCACAAGAAGCTCCTCTACAGTACCAGGTAAATATCCCAGAAAGCAAAAAATGGATAAAGAAGTTGTGGCACGTACGTGCAATGCAATATCTATCAGCAATGAAATCTGTGTCATCAGGCCCGTAGCGGCATAGTGAGTGGATGCAGGTACGGTGATTCTACGTGAACTACGTCACACAGAAAAAGAAACATCATAAGATATCACTAATACACGGAATGTAAACTTGACTACACATGAACTGAATTACAAAACAGAACAGGGTCTCAAATTTAGAAAACCAACTAGTGCTTGCTTATGGGGAAAGGTGCCTTGGGGTGCTGCATAAAACCAGAGACTGAAATTAGCACAGATAATTTTCCATAAACCAAATATGTAATAGACAAGACCTACTCCTTGCTCAACGAAATGGACCCAAAACCACATATTCAACGCCTAGGAATATACCTGACTTGGAAGAATCTTAAAACCCATGGATATATATGTCTCCATAAGAGAACCAAGCGTGTGTACAGCGGTCGAAACGCAGCAGTAAAAATCCGAGAAATCCCATTATCAAAATAAATTTCGAAAACAAAACACAAAGACAGTGAAATAGAGAGCAATTCTTAAATAATTCACTCAGGGCATGTGATGCAACCGGGATTGACCACATCTACACCCAGAGCTGGTTGAGATATAAGGCTGGACACTTCAGGCATATAGCATTGCTGAGTTTCGGGGAGCAAATGCAGACCCTTTGAAGTCATACTGCATGGTACCCATTCCATGGGTCCCAACTCTCCAGGTTCAAGGGATTCTTCCTCCAGCTAAAACATGCATGGGAAACCCAGAGTATCGTCCACCGTGTGATTGGGAAACGATTTAAAATGCATCTCAGTTTTCGTATCCTGGTCCTCGGGTTCACCATTCCAGATGCTTTACTAACACTCTCCCCGCTTGGAGAGTCAGTGTCTTTAACCTCCTGTTTGGCACAGCTTGCAATTTCTGTGCAAGATGAACAGGAATAGGGAGAACCAATGAGAGACTAGCTGTAGGTGTCTGCACGGGCAAATGTAACGCTCATTGCCGACCAGGAAGAGGGATTAAACAAAGGGTCAGTGTGCCCTGCCGGAAACAGATTAGGGCCTGAAGCAATCCTGCAGTTTTGTGCCCAGCTCACAAGAAAGCGAGTTGAAGAAAGGAGCTCAGGGGCACTGTAATTCACAAACCTGCAGAGTTATAAATGACAGTTATACTCCAAAAATATATTGAAGTAAGCCTGCGAAGGGGACTTGAAAGCGGGGCAGAATTTCAGGAAAACGATTGCAGGGGGTAGACTGGAATTGCCCTGAAAGCATAGGAAAAGAGGCACAACGTCGACAATGATGCACTTGGCCAAAAACTGCGTATGCGTTTTTTCCTGAATATATTCAGGAAAAAACGCATACGCCCTTTTTGGCCAACCAAGCAAGCCTGTAAAGGAATTCTGCACTACAATGAAGTCTCACTGCCACCCGGGCAAAAGGGCCATCTGAAAAAAGTGTAAAATCCAGAAAGGTAGGACAGGATATGGAGAACAGGGAGCCTTGTTATGCTGATTGGCAGGATGTAAATTGCCAGCAGCCACCCTGGAGAAGTGTATGGTGTTTCCTGAAACACGTAAGAAACAAAGCAACACAGCCTATGGCACTTCCACTTATGGTCCTATAGCTTACGGAAATTAAAATCAAAAACAGACAGCCACCCCAATATTCGGGACGGCTGTGTTCACAAGAAGCTCGTCTACAGTATCAGGTAAATATCCCAGAAAGCAAAAAATGGATAAAGATGTTGTGGCACGTACGTACAATGCAATATCACTCAGCAATGAAATCTGTGTCATCAGGCCCGTAGCGGCATAGTGAGTGGATGCAGGTACGGTGATTCTACGTGAACTACGTCACACAGAAAAAGAAACATCATAAGATATCACTAATACACGGAATGTAAACTTGACTACACATGAACTGAATTACAAAACAGAACAGGGTCTCAAATTTAGAAAACCAACTAGTGCTTGCTTATGGGGAAAGGTGCCTTGGGGTGCTGCATAAAACCAGAGACTGAAATTAGCACAGATAACTTTCCATAAGCCAAATATGTAATAGACAAGACCTACTCCTTGCTCAACGAAATGGACCCAACACCACATATTCAACGCCTAGGAATATACCTGACTAGGAAGAATCTTAAAACCCATGGATATATATGTCTCCGTAAGAGAATCAAGCGTGTGTACAGCGGCCGAAACGCAGCAGTGAAAATCCGATAAATCCCATTATCAAAATAAATTTCGAAAACAAAACACAAAGACAGTGAAATAGAGAGCAATTCTTAAATAATTCACTCAGGGCATGTGATGCAACCGGGATTGACCACATCTACACCCAGAGCTGGTTGAGACATAAGGCTGGACACTTCAGGCTGATAGCATTGGTGAGTTTCGGTGAGCAAATGCAGACCCTTTGCAGTCATACTGCATGGTACCCATTCCATGGGTCCCAACTCTCCAGGTTCAAGGCATTCTTCCTCCAGCTAAAACATGCATGGGAAACCCAGAGTATCATCCACCGTGTGATTGGGAAACGATTTAAAATGGATCTCAGTTTTCGTATCCTGGTCCTCGGGTTCACCATTCCAGATGCTTTACTAACACTCTCCCCGCTTGGAGAGTCAGTGCCTTTAACCTCCTGTTTGGCACAGCTTGCAATTTCTGTGCAAGATGAACAGGAATAGGGAGAACCAATGAGAGACTAGCTGTAGGTGTCTGCACGGGCAAATGTAACGCTCATTTCCCACCAGGAAGAGGAATTAACCAAAGGCTCAGCATGCGCTGCCGGAAACAGATTAGGGCCTGAAGCAATCCTGCGGTTTTGTGCCCAGCTCACAAGAAAGCGAGTTGAAGAAAGGAGCTCAGGGGCACTGTAATTCACAAACCTGCAGAGTTATAAATGACAGCTATCCTCCAAAAATATATTGAAGTAAGCCTGCGAAGGGGTCTTGAAAGCAGGGCAGAATTTCAGGAAAACGATTGCAAGGGGTAGACTGGAATTGCCCTGAAAGCATAGGAAAAGATGCAGCACGTTGACAATGATGCACTTGGCCAAAAAGGGCGTATGCGTTTTTTCCTGAATATATTCAGGAAAAAACGCATACGCCCTTTTTGGCAAAACAAGCAAGCCTGTAAAGGAAATCTGCACTACAATGAAATCTCACTGCCCCCCCGGGCAAAAGGGCCATCTGAAAAAAGTGTAAAATCCAGAAAGGTAGGACAGGATATGGAGAACAGGGAGCCTTGTTATGCTGATTGGCAGGATGTAAATTGCCAACAGCCACCCTGGAGAAGTGTATGGTGTTTCATGAAACACGTAAGTAATAAAGCAACACAGCCTATGGCAATTGCAATTATGGTCCTATAGCTTACGGAAATTAAAATCAAAAACAGAGAGCCACCCCAAAGTTTGGGACGGCTGTGTTCCCAAGAAGCTCGTCTACAGTACCAGGTAAATATCCCAGAAAGCAAAAAATGGATAAAGAAGTTGCGGCACGTACGTGCAATGCAATATGACTCAGCAATGAAATCTGTGTCATCAGGCCCGTAGCGGCATAGTGAGTGGATGCAGGTACAGTGATTCTACGTGAACTACGTCACACAGAAAAAGAAACATCATAAGATATCACTAATACACGGAATGTAAACTTGACTACACATGAACTGAATTACAAAACAGAACAGGGTCTCAAATTTAGAAAACCAACTAGTGCTTGCTTATGGGGAAAGGTGCGTGCGGGTGCTGCATAAAACCAGAGACTGAAATTAGCACAGATAACTTTCCATAAGCCAAATATATAATAGACAAGACCTACCCCTTGCTCAACGAAATGGACCCAACACCACATATTCAACGCCTAGGAATATACCTGACTAGGAAGAATCTTAAAACCCATGGATATATATGTCTCCGTAAGAGAATCAAGCGTGTGTACAGCGGCCGAAACGCAGCAGTGAAAATCAGATAAATCCCATTATCAAAATAAATTTCGAAAACAAAACACAAAGACAGTGAAATAGAGAGCAATTCTTAAATAATTCACTCAGGGCATGTGATGCAACCGGGATTGACCACATCTACACCCAGAGCTGGTTGAGACATAAGGCTGGACACTTCAGGCTGATAGTATTGGTGAGTTTCGGTGAACAAATTCAGACCCTTTGAAGTCATACTGCATGGTACCCATTCCATGGGTCCCAACTCTCCAGGTTCAAGGGATTCTTCCTCCAGCTAAAACATGCATGGGAAACCCAGAGTATCGTCCACCGTGTGATTGGGAAATGATTTAAAATGCATCTCAGTTTTCGTATCCTGGTCCTCGGGTTCACCATTCCAGATGCTTAACTAACACTCTCCCCGCTTGGAGAGTCAGTGCCTTTAACCTCCTGTTTGGCACAGCTTGCAATTTCTGTGCAAGATGAACAGGAATAGGGAAAACCAATGAGAGACTAGCTGTAGGTGTCTGCACGGGCAAATGTAACGCTCATTGCCCACCAGGAAGAGGAATTAAACAAAGGCTCAGTGTGCCCTGCTGGAAACAGATTAGGGCCTTAAGCAATCCTGCGGTTTTGTGCCCAGCTCACAAGAAAGCGAGTTGAAGAAAGGAGCTCAGGGGCACTGTAATTCACAAACTTGCAGAGTTATAAATGACAGCTATCCTCCAAAAATATATTGAAGTAAGCCTGCGAAGGGGTCTTGAAAGCAGGGCAGAATTTCAGGAAAACGATTGCAAGGGGTAGACTGGAATTGCCCTGAAAGCATAGGAAAAGATGCAGCACGTTGACAATGATGCACTTGGCCAAAAAGGGCGTATGCGTTTTTTCCTGAATATATTCAGGAAAAAACGCATACGCCCTTTTTGGCAAACCAAGCAAGCCTGTAAAGGAAATCTGCACTACAATGAAATCTCACTGCCCCCCCGGGCAAAAGGGCCATCTGAAAAAAGTGTAAAATCCAGAAAGGTAGGACAGGATATGGAGAACAGGGAGCCTTGTTATGCTGATTGGCAGGATGTAAATTGCCAGCAGCCACCCTGGAGAAGTGTATGGTGTTTCCTGAAACACATAAGAAATAAAGCAACACAGCCTATGGCACTTCCACTTATGGTCCTATAGCTTACGGAAATTAAAATCAAAAACAGACAGCCACCCCAATATTTGGGACGGCTGTGTTCAGAAGAAGCTCGTCTACAGTATCAGGTAAATATCCCAGAAAGCAAAAAATGGATAAAGAAGTTGTGGCACGTACGTACAATGCAATATCACTCAGCAATGAAATCTGTGTCATCAGGCGCGTAGTGGCATAGTCAGTGGATGCAGATCCGGTGATTCTACGTGAACTACGTCACACAGAAAAAGAAACATCCTAAGATATCACTAATACTCGGAATGTAAACTTGACTACACATGAACTGAATTACAAAACAGAACAGGGTCTCAAATTTAGAAAACCAACTAGTGCTTGCTTATGGGGAAAGGTGCCTTGGGGTGCTGCATAAAACCAGAGACTGAAATTAGCACAGATAACTTTCCATAAGCCAAATATGTAATAGACAAGACCTACTCCTTGCTCAACGAAATGGACCCAACACCACATATTCAACGCCTAGGAATATACCTGACTAGGAAGAATCTTAAAACCCATGGATATATATGTCTCCGTAAGAGAATCAAGTGTGTGTACAGTGGCATAAACGCAGCAGTGAAAATCCGATAAATCCCATTATCAAAATAAATTTCGAAAACAAAACACAAAGACAGTGAAATAGAGAGCAATTCTTAAATAATTCACTCAGGGCATGTGATGCAACCGGGATTGACCACATCTACACCCAGAGCTGGTGGAGACATAAGGCTGGACACTTCAGGCTGATAGCATTGGTGAGTTTCGGTGAACAAATGCAGACCCTTTGAAGTCATACTGCATGGTACCCATTCCATGGTTCCCAACTCTCCAGGTTCAAGGGATTCTTCCTCCAGCTAAAACATGCATGGGAAACCCAGAGTATGGTCCACCGTGTGATTGGGAAACGATTTAAAATGCATCTCAGTTTTCGTATCCTGGTCCTCGGGTTCAACATTCCAGATGCTTTACTAACACTCTCCCCACTTGGAGAGTCAGTGCCTTTAACCTCCTCTTTGGCACAGCTTGCAATTTCTGTGCACGATGAACAGGAATAGGGAGAACCAGTGAGAGACTAGCTCTAGGTGTCTGCACGGGCAAATGTAACGCTCATTGCCCACCAGGAAGAGGAATTAAACAAAGGCTCAGTGTGCCCTGCTGGAAACAGATTAACGCCTGAAGCAATCCTGCGGTTTTGTGCCCAGCTCACAAGAAAGCGAGTTGAAGAAAGGAGCTCAGGGGCACTGTAATTCACAAACCGGCAGAGGTATAACTGACAGCTATCTTCCAAAAGTATATTGAAGTAAGCCTGCGAAGGGGACTTGAAAGCGGGGCAGAATTTCAGGAAAACGATTGCAGGGGGTAGACTGGAATTGCCCTGAGAGCATAGGAAAAGAGGCACAACGTCGACAATGATGCACTTGGCCAAAAAGGGCGTATGCGTTTTTTCCTGAATATATTCAGGAAAAAACGCATACGCCCTTTTTGGCCAACCAAGCAAGCCTGTAAAGGAAATCTGCACTACAATGAAGTCTCACTGCCCCCCTGTCATAAGGGCCATCTGAAAAAAGTGTAAAATGCAGAAAGTTAGGACAGGATATGGAGAACAGGGAGCCTTGTTATGCTGATTGGCAGGATGTAAATTGTGAACAGCCACCCTGGAGAAATGTATGGTGTTTCCTGAAACACGGAAGAAATAAAGCAACACAGCCTATGGCAATTGCACTTATGGTCCTCTTGCTTAGGGAAATTAAAATCAAAAACAGAGAGCCACCCCAAAGTTTGGGATGGCTGTGTTCCCAAGAAGCTCGTCTACAGTACCAGGTAAATATCCCAGAAAGCAAAAAATGGATAAAGAAGTTGTGGCACGTACGTGCAATGCAATATCACTCAGCAATGAAATCTGTGTCATCAGGCCCGTAGCGGCATAGTGAGTGGATGCAGGTACAGTGATCTACGTGAACTACGTCACACAGAAAAAGAAACATCGTAAGATATCACTAATACACGGAATATAAATTTAACTACACATGAACTGAATTACAAAACAGAACAGGGTCTCAAATTTAGAAAACCAACTCGTGCTTGCTTATGGGGAAAGGTGCCTTGGGGTGCTGCATAAAACCAGAGACTGAAATTAGCACAGATAACTTTCCATAAGCCAAATATGTAATAGAAAAGACCTACTCCTTGCTCAACGAAATGGACCCAACACCACATATTCAACGCCTAGGAATATACCTGATTAGGAAGAATCTTAAAACCCATGGATATATATGTCTCCGTAAGAGAATCAAGCGTGTGTACAGCGGCCGAAACACAGCAGTGAAAATCCGATAAATCCCATTATCAAAATAAATTTCGAAAACAAAACACAAAGACAGTGAAATAGAGAGCAATTCTTAAATAATTCACTCAGGGCATGTGATGCAACCTGGATTTAACACATCTACTCCCAGAGATGGTTGAGACATAAGGTTGGACACTTCAGGCTGATAGCATTGGTGAGTTTCGGTGAGCTAATGCAGACCCTTTGAAGTCATACTGCATGGTACCTATTCCATGGGTCTCAACTCTCCAGGTTCAAGGGATTCTTCCTCCAGCTAAAACATGCATGGGAAACACACAGTATGGTCCACCATGTGATTGGGAAACGATTTAAAATGCATCTCAGTTTTCGTATCCTGGTCCTCGGGTTCACCAGTCCAGATGCTTTACTAACACTCTCCCTGCTTGGAGAGTCAGTGCCTTTAACCTCCTGTTTGGCACAGCTTGCAATTTCTGTGCAAGATGAACAGGAATAGGGAGAACCAATGAGAGACTAGCTATAGATGTCTGCACGGGCAAATGTAACACTCATTTCCCACCAGGAAGAGGAATTAACCAAAGGCTCAGCATGCCCGGCCAGCAACAGATTAGGGCTTGAATCAATCCTGCGGTTTTGTGCCCAGCTGACAAGAAAGCGAGTTGAAGAAATGAGCTCAGGGGCACTGTAATTCACAAACCTGCAGAGTTATAAATGACAGCTATCTTCCAAAAGTATATTGAAGTAAGCCTGCGAAGGGGACTTGAAAGCGGGGCAGAATTTCAGGAAAACGATTGCAGGGGGTAGACTGGAATTGCCCTGAAAGCATAGGAAAAGAGGCACAACGTCGACAATGATGCACTTGGCCAAAAAGGGTGTATGCGTTTTTTCCTGAATATATTTTTCCTGAATATATTCAGGAAAAAACGCATACGCCCTTTTTGGCCAACCAAGCAAGCCTGTAAAGGAAATCTGCACTACAATGAAGTCTCACTGCCCCCCGGGCAAGAGGGCCATCTGAAAAAAGTGTAAAATCCAGAAAGGTAGGACTGGATATGGAGAACAGGGAGCCTTGTTATGCTGATTGGCAGGATGTAAATTGCCAACAGCCACCCTGGAGAAGTGTATGGTGTTTCCCGAAACACGTAAGAAATAAAGCAACACAGCCTATGTCAATTGCACTTATGGTCCTATTCCTTAGGGAAATTAAAATCAAAAACAGAGAGCCACCCCAAAGTTTGGGACGGCTGTGTTCCCAAGAAGCTTGTCTACAGAACCAGGTAAATATCCCAGAAAGCAAAAAATGGATAAAGAAGTTTTGGCACGTACGTGCAATGCAATATCACTCAGCAATGAAATCTGTGTCATCAGGCCCGTAGCGGCATAGTGAGTGGATGCAGGTACGGTGATTCTACGTGAACTACGTCACACAGAAAAAGAAACATCGTAAGATATCATTAATACACGGAATGTAAACTTGACTACACATGAACTGAATTACAAAACAGAACAGGGTCTCAAATTTAGAAAACCAACTAGTGCTTGCTTATGGGGAAAGGTGCCTTGGGGTGCTGCATAAAACCAGAGACTGAAATTAGCACAGATAACATTCCATAAGCCAAATATGTAAGAGACAAGACCTACTCCTTGCTCAACGACATGGACTCAACACCACATATTCAACCCCTAGGAATATACCTAACTAGGAAGAATCTTAAAACCCATGGATATATATGTCTCCATAAGAGAAAAAAGCGTGTGTACAGCGGCCGATACGCAGCAGTGAAAATCCGATAAATCCCATTATCAAAATAAATTTCGAAAACAAAACACAAAGACAGTGAAATAGAGAGCAATTCTTAAATAATTCACTCAGGGCATGTGATGCAACCGGGATTGACCACATCTACACCCAGAGCTGGTTGAGACATAAGGCTGGACACTTCAGGCTGATAGCATTGGTGAGTTTCGGTGAGCAAATGCAGACCCTTTGAAGTCATACTGCATGGTACCTATTCCATGGGTCCCAAAGCTTCAGGTTCAAGGGATTCTTCCTCCAGCTAAAACATGCATGGGAAACCCACAGTATGGTGCACCGTGTGATTGGGAAACGATTTAAAGTGCATCTCAGTTTTCGTATCCTGGTCCGCGGGTTCACCATTTCAGATGCTTTACTAACCCTCTCCCTGCTTGGAGAGTCAGTGCCTTTAACCTCCTGTTTGGCACAGCTTGCAATTTCTGTGCAAGATGAACAGGAATAGGGAGAACCAATGAGAGACTAGCTATAGGTGTCTGCACGGGCAAATGTAACGCTCATTTCCTACCAGGAAGAGGAATTAACCAAAGGCTCAGTGTGCCCTGCCGGAAACAGATTAGGGCCTGAAGAAATCCTGCGGTTTTGTGCCCAGCTCACAAGAAAGCGAGTTGAAGAAAGGAGCTCAGGGGCACTGTAATTCACAAACCTGCAGAGTTATAAATGACAGCTATCCTCCAAAAATATATTGAAGTAAGCCTGCGAAGGGGACTTGAAAGCGGGGCAGAATTTTAGGAAAACGATTGCAGGGGGTAGACTGGAATTGCCCAGAAAGCATAGGAAAAGAGGCAGAACGTCGACAATGATGCACTTGGCCAAAAAGAGCGTATGCGTTCTTTCCTGAATATATTCAGGAAAAAACGCATACGCCCTTTCTGGCCAACCAAGCAAGCCTGTAAAAAAAATCTGCACTACAATGAAGTCTCACTGCCCTCCTGGCAAAAGGGCCATCTGAAAAAAATTGTAAAATCCAGAAAGGTAGGACAGGATATGGAGAACAGGGAGCCTTGTTATGCTGATTGGCAGGAAGTAAATTGCCAGCAGCCACCCTGGAGACGTGTATGGTGTTTCCTGAAACACGTAAGAAACAAAGCAACACAGCCTATGGCACTTCCACTTATGGTCCTATAGCTTACGGAAATTAAAATCAAAAACAGACAGCCACCCCAATATTTGGGACGGCTGTGTTCACAAGAAGCTCGTCTACAGTATCAGGTAAATATCCCAGAAAGCAAAAAATGGATAAAGAAGTTGTGGCACGTACGTACAATGCAGTATCACTCAGCAATGAAATCTGTGTCATCAGGCCCGTAGTGGCATAGTGAGTGGATGCAGGTACGGTGATTCTACGTGAACTACGTCACACAGAAAAAGAAACATCATAAGATATCACTAATACACGGAATGTAAACTTGACTACACATGAACTGAATTACAAAACAGAACGGGGTCTCAAATTTAGAAAACCAACTAGTGCTTGCTTATGGGGAAAGGTGTGTTGGGGTGCTGCATAAAACCAGAGACTGAAATTAGCACAGATAACTTTCCATAAGCCAAATATGTAATAGACAAGACCTACTCCTTGCTCAACGAAATGGACCCAACACCACATATTCAACGCCTAGGAATATACCTGACTAGGAAGAATCTTTAAACCCATGGATATATATGTCTCCGTAAGAGAATCAAGCGTGTGTACAGCGGCCGAAACGCAGCAGTGAAAATCCGATAAATCCCATTATCAAAATAAATTTCGAAAACAAAACACAAAGACAGTGAAATAGAGAGCAATTCTTAAATAATTCACTCAGGGCATGTGATGCAACCGGGATTGACCACGTCTACACCCAGAGCTGGTTGAGACATAAGGCTGGACACTTCAGGCTGATAGCATTGGTGAGTTTCGGTGAGCAAATGCAGACCCTTTGAAGTCATACTGCATGGTACCCATTCCATGGCTCCCAACTCTCCAGGTTCAAGGCATTCTTCCTCCATCTACAACATGCATGGGAAACCCAGAGAATCGTCCACCGTGTCATTGGGAAACGATTTAAAATGGATCTCAGTTTTCGTATCCTGGTCCTCGGGTTCACCATTCCAGATGCTTTACTAACACTCTCCGCGCTTGGAGAGTCAGTGCCTTTAACCTCCTCTTTGTCACAGGTTGCAATTTCTGTGCAAGATGAACAGGAATAGGGAGAACCAATGAGAGACTAGCTGTAGGTGTCTGCACGTGCAAATGTAACGCTCATTTCCGACCAGGAAGAGGAATTAAACAAAGGCTCAGCGTGCCGTTCTGAAAACAGATTAGGGCCTGAAGCAATCTTGCGGTTTTGTGCCCCGCTCACAAGAAAGCGAGTTGAAGAAAGGAGCTCAGGGGCACTGTAATTCACAAACCTGCACAGTTATAAATGACAGCTATCTTCCAAAAGTATATTGAAGTAAGCCTGCGAAGGGGACTTGAAAGCGGGGCAGAATTTCAGGAAAACGATTGCAGGGGGTAGAATGGAATTGCCCTGAAAGCATAGGAAAAGAGGCAGAACGTCGAAAATGATGCACTTGGCCAAAAAGAGCGTATGCGTTTTTTCCTGAATATATTCAGGAAAAAACGCATACGCCCTTTTTGGCCAACCAAGCAAGCCTGTAAAGGAAATCTGCACTACAATGAAATTTCACTGCCCCCCGGGCAAAAGGGCCATCTGAAAAAAGTGTAAAATCCAGAAAGGTAGGACTGGATATGGAGAACAGGGAGCCTTGTTATGCTGATTGACAGGATGTAAATTGCCAACAGCCACCCTGGAGAAGTGTATGGTGTTTCCTGAAACACGTAAGAAATAAAGCAACACAGCCTATGGCACTTCCACTTATGGTACTATAGCTTAGGGAAATTAAAATCAAAAACAGACAGCCACCCCAATATTTGGGACGGCTGTGTTCACAGGAATCTCGTCTACAGTACCAGGTAAATATCCCAGAAAACAAAAAATGGATAAAGAAGTTGTGGCACGTACGTACAATGGAATATCACTCAGCAATGAAATCTGTGTCATCAGGCCCGTAGCGGTTAGTGAGTGGATGCATGTACGGTGATTCTACGTGAACTACGTCACACAGAAATTGAAACATCATAAGATATCACTGATACACGGAATGTAAACTTGACTACACATGAACTGAATTACAAAACAGAACAGGGTCTCATATTTAGAAAACCAACTAGTGCTTGCTTATGGGGAAAGGTGCGTTGGGGTGCTGCATAAAACCAGAGACTGAAATTAGCACAGATAACTTTCCATAAGCCAAATATATGATAGACAAGACCTATCCCTTGCTCAAAGAAATAGACCCAACACCACATGTTCAACGCCTAGGAATATACATGACTAAGAAGAATCTTAAAACCCATGGTTATACATGTTTCCGTAAGAGAAACCAGCGTGTGTACAGCGGCTGAAACGCAGCAGTGAAAATCCGATAAATCCCATTATCAAAATAAATTTCGAAAACAAAACACAAAGACAGTGAAATAGAGAGCAATTCTTAAATAATTCACTCAGGGCATGTGATGCAACCGGGATTGACCACATCTACACCCAGAGCTGGTTGAGACATAAGGCTGGACACTTCAGGCTGATAGCATTGGTGAGTTTCGGTGAGCAAATGCAGACCCTTTTAAGTCATACTGCATGGTACCCATTCCAAGGGTCGCAACTCTCCAGGTTCAAGGGATTCTTCCTCCAGCTAAAACATGCATGGGAAACCCAGAGTATCGTCCACCGTGTGATTGGGAAACGATTTAAAATGCATCTCAGTTTTCGTATCCTGGTCCTCGGGTCCACCATTCCAGATCCTTTACTAAATCTCCCCGCTTGGAGAGTCAGTGCCTTTAACCTCCTGTTTGGCACAGCTTGCAATTTCTGTGCAAGGTGAACAGGAATAGGGAGAACCAATGAGAGACTAGCTGTAGGTGTCTGCACGGGCAAATGTAACGCTCATTTCCCACCAGGAAGAGGAATTAACCAAAGGCTCAGTGTGCCCTGCCGGAAACAGATTAGGGCCTGAAGCAATCCTGCGGTTTTGTGCCCAAGTCACAAGAAAGCAAGTTGAAGAAAGGAGCTCAGGGGCACTGTAATTCACAAACCTGCAGAGTTAAAAATGACAGCTATCCTCCAAAAATATATTGAAGTAAGCCTGCGAAGGGGACTTGAAAGCGGGGCAGAGTATCAGGAAAACCATAGCAGGGGGTAGACTGGAATTGCCCTGAAAGCATAGGAAAAGTGGCACAACGTCGACAATGATGCACTTGGCCAAAAAGGGCGTATGCGTTTTTTCCTGAATATATTCAGGAAAAAATGCATACGCCCTTTTTGGCCAAGCAAGCAAGCCTGTAAAGGAAATCTGCACTACAATGAAGTCTCACTGCCCCCCCGGGCAAAAGGGCCATCTGAAAAAAGTGTAAAATCCAGAAAGGTAGGACAGGATATGGAGAACAGGGAGCCTTGTTATGCTGATTGGCAGGATGTAAATTGCCAGCAACCACCCTGGAGAAGTGTATGGTGTTTCCTAAAACACGAAAGAAACAAAGCAACACAGCCTATGGCACTTCCACTTATGGTCCTATAGCTTACGGAAATTAAAATCAAAAACAGACAGCCACCCCAATATTTGGGACGGCTGTGTTCACAAGAAGCTCGTCTACAGTATCAGGTAAATATCCCAGAAAGCAAAAAATGGATAAAGAAGTTGTGGCACGTACGTACAATGCAATATCACTCAGCAATGAAATCTGTGTCATCAGGCCCGTAGCGGCATAGTGAGTGGATGCAGATACGGTGATTCTACGTGAGCTACGTCACACAGAAAAAGAAACATCATAAGATATCACTAATACACGGAATGTAAACTTGACTACACATGAACTGAATTACAAAACAGAACAGGGTCTCAAATTTAGAAAACCAACTAGTGCTTGCTTATGGGGAAAGGTGCGTTGGGGTGCTGCATAAAACCAGAGACTGAAATTAGCACAGATAACTTTCCATAAGCCAAATATGTAATAGACAAGACCTACTCCTTGCTCAACGAAATGGACCCAACACCACATATTCAACGCCTAGGAATATACCTGACTAGGAAGAATCTTAAAACCCATGGATATATATGTCTCCATAAGAGAATCAAGCGTGTGTACAGCGGCCGAAACGCAGCAGTGAAAATCCGATAAATCCCATTATCAAAATAAATTTCGAAAACAAAACACAAAGACAGTGAAATAGAGAGCAATTCTTAAATAATTCACTCAGGGCATGTGATTCAACCGGGATTTAACACATCTACACCCAGAGCTGGTTGAGACATAAGGCTGGACACTTCAGGCTGATAGCATTGGTGAGTTTCGGTGAGCAAATGCAGACCCTTTGAAGTCATACTGCATGGTACCCATTCCATGGGTCCCAACTCTCCAGGTTCAAGGGATTCTTCCTTCAGCTAAAACATGCATGGGAAACCCAGAGTATCGTCCACCGTGTGATTTGGAAACGATTTAAAATGGATCTCAGTTTTCGTATCCTTGTCCTCGGTTTCACCATTCCAGACGCTTTACTAACACTCTCCCCGCTTGGAGAGTCAGTGCCTTTAACCTCCTGTTTGGCACAGTTTGCAATTTCTGTGCAAGATGAACAGGAATAGTGAGAACCAATGAGAGATTAGCTGTAGGTGTCTGCACGGGCAAATGTAACGCTCATTGCCCACCAGGAAGAAGTATTAAACAAAGGCTCAGCATGCCCTACCGAAAACAGATGAGGGCCTGAAGCAATCCTGCGGTTTTGTGCCCCGCTCACAAGAAAGCGAGTTGAAGAAAGGAGCTCAGGGGCACTGTAATTCACAAACCTGCAGAGTTATAATTGACAGCTATCCTCCAAAAATATATTGAAGTAAGCCTGCGAAGGGGACTTGAAAGCGGGGCAGAATTTCAGGAACACGATTGCATGGGTAGACTGGAATTGCCCTGAAAGCATAGGAAAAGAGGCACAACGTCGACAATGATGCACTTGGCCAAAAAGGGCGTATGCGTTTTGTCCTGAATATATTCATGAAAAAACGCATACGCACTTTGTGGCCAAACAAGCAAGCCTGTAAAGGAAATCTGCACTACAATGAAGTCTCACTGCCCCCCGGGCAAAAGGGCCATCTGAAAAAAGTGTAAAATCCAGAAAGGTAGGACAGGATATGGAGAACAGGGAGCCTTGTTATGCTGATTGGCAGGATGTAAATTGCCAACAGCCACCCTGGAGAAGTGTATGGTGTTTCCTGAAACACGTAAGAAATAAAGCAACACAGCCTATGGCAATTGCACTTATGGTCTATTGCTTAGGGAAATTAAAATCAAAAACAGAGAGCCACCCCAAAGTTTGGGACGGCTGTGTTCCTAAGAAGCTCGTCTACAGTACCAGGTAAATAATCCAGAAAGCAAAAAATGGGTAAAGAAGTTGTGGCACGTACGTGCAATGCAATATCACTCAGCAATTAAATCTGTGTCATCAGGCCCGTAGCGGCATAGTGAGTGGATGCAGGTATGGTGATTCTACGTGAATTACGTCACACAGAAAAAGAAACATCATAAGATATCACTAATACACGGAATGTAAACTTGACTACACATGAACTGAATTACAAAACAGAACAGGGTCTCAAATTTAGAAAACCAACTAGTGCTTGCTTATGGGGAAAGGTGCCTTGGGGTGCTGCATAAAACCAGAGACTGAAATTAGCACAGATAACATTGCATAAGCCAAATATGTAATAGACAAGACCTACTCCTTGCTCAACGAAATGGACTCAACACCACATATTCAACGCCTAGGAATATACCTGACTAGGAAGAATCTTAAAACCCATGGATTTATATGTCTCCGTAAGAGAATCAAGCGTGTGTACAGCGGCATAAACGCAGCACTTAAAATCCGATAAATCCCATTATCAAAATAAATTTCGAAAACAAAACACAAAGACAGTGAAATAGAGAGCAATTCTTAAACAATTCACTCAGGGCATATGATGCAACTGGGATTGACCACATCTACACCCAGAGCTGGTTGAGACATAAGGCTGGACACTTCAGGCTGATAGCACTGGTGAGTTTCGGTGAGCAAATTCAGACCCTTTGAAGTCATACTGCATCGTACCTATTCCATTGGTCCCAACTCTTCGGGTTCAAGGGATTCTTCCTCTAGCTAAAACATGCATGGGAAACCCAGAGTATCGTCCACCGTGTGATTGGGAAACGATTTAAAATGCATCTCAGTTTTCGTATCCTGGTCCTCGGGTTCACCATTCCAGATGCTTTACTAACACTCTCCCCGCTTGGAGAGTCAGTGCCTTTAACCTCCACTTTGGTACAGCTTGCAATTTCTGTGCAAGATGAACAGGAATAGGGAGAACCAATGAGAGACTAGCTGTAGGTGTCTGCAATGGCAAATGTAATGCTCATTTCCCACCAGGAAGAGGAATTAACCAAAGGCTCAGCATGCCCTGCCGGAAACAGATTAGGGCCTGAAGCAATCCTGCGGTTTTGTGCCCAGCTCACAAGAAAGTGAGTTGAAGAAAGGAGCTCAGGGGCACTGTAATTTACAAAACTGCAGAGTTATAAATGACAGCTATCCTCCAAAAATATATTGAAGTAAGCCTGCGAAGGGGACTTGAAAGCGGGGCAGAATTTCAGGAAAACAATTGCAGGGGGTAGACTGGAATTGCCCAGAAAGCATAGGAAAAGAGGCAGAACGTCGACAATGGTGCACTTGGCCAAAAAGTGCGTATGCGTTTTTTCCTGAATATATTCAGGAAAAAACGCATACGCCCTTTTTCGCAAACCAAGCAAGCCTGTAAAGGAAATCTGCACTACAAAGAAGTCTCACTGCCCCCTGCGCAAAAGGGCCATCTGAAAAAAGTGTAAAATCCAGAAAGTTATGACAGGATATGGAGAACAGGGAGCTTTGTTATGCTGATTGGCAGGATGTAAATTGCCAACAGCCACCCTGGAAAACTGTATGGTGTTTACTGAAACCCATAAGAAACAGAGCAACACAGCCTATGGTACTTCCACTTATGGTCCCAAGGATTACGGAAATTAAAATCAAAAACAGAGAGCCACCCCAATGTTTGGGACGGCTGTGTTCACAAGAAGCTCGTCTACATTACCACGTAAATATCGCAGAAAGCAAAAAATGGATAAAGAAGTTGTGGCACGTACGTGCAATGCAATATCACTCAGCAATGAAATCTGTGTCATCAGGCCCGTAGCGGTTAGTGAGTGGATGCATGTACGGTGATTCTACGTGAACTACGTCACACAGAAATAGAAACATCATAAGATATCACTGATACACGGAATGTAAACTTGACTACACATGAAGTGAATTACAAAACAGAACAGGGTCTCAAATTTAGAAAACCAACTAGTGCTTACTTATGGGGAAAGGTGCCTTGGGGTGTTGCATAAAACCAGAGACTGAAATTAGCACAGATAACTTTCCATAGGCCAAATATATAATAGACAAGACCTACCCCTTGCTCAAAGAAATAGACACAACACCACATGTTCAACGCCTAGGAATATACATGACTAAGAAGAATCTTAAAACTCATGGATATATATGTTTCCGTAAGAGAATCAAGCGTGTGTACAGCGGCCGAAATGCAGTAGTATAAATCCGATAAATCCCATTATCAAAATAAATTTCGAAAACAAAACACAAAGACAGTGAAATAGATTGCAATTCTTACATAATTCACTCAGGGCATGTGATGCAACCGGGATTGACCACATCTACCCCCAGACCTGGTTGAGACATAATGCTGGACACTTCAGGCTGATAGCATTGGTGAGTTTCAGTGAGCAAATGCAGACCCTTTGAAGTCATACTGCATGGTACCCATTCCATGGGTCCCAACTCTCCAGGTTCAAGGGATTCTTCCTCCAGCTAAAACATACATGGGAAACCCAGAGTATGGTCCACTGTGTGATTGGGACACGATTTAAAATGCATCTCAGTTTTCGTATCCTGGTCCTCGGGTTCACCATTCCAGATGCTTTACTAACACTCTCCCTGCTTGGAGAGTCAGTGCCTTTAACCTCCTCTTTGGCACAGCTTGCAATTTCTGTGCAAGATTAACAGGAATAGGGAGAACCAATGAGAGACTAGCTGTAGGTGTCTGCACGGGCAAATGTAACGTTCATTTCCCACCAGGAAGAGGAATTAACCAAAGGCTCAGCGTGCCCTGCCGGAAACAGATTAGGGCCTGAAGCAATCCTGCGGTTTTCTGCCCAGCTCACAAGAAAGCGAGTTGAAGAAAGGAGCTCAGGGGCACTGTAATTCACAAACCTGCAGAGTTATAAATGACAGCTATCCTCCAAAAATATATTGAAGTAAGCCTGCAAAGGGGACTTGAAAGCGGGGCAGAGTTTCAGGAAAACCATTGCAGGGGGTAGACTGGAATTGCCCTGAAAGCATAGGAAAAGAGGCACAACGTCGACAATGATGCACTTGGCCAAAAAGGGCGTATGCGTTTTTTCCTGAATATATTCAGGATAAAACGCATACGCCCTTTTTGGCCAACCAAGCAAGCCTGTAAAGGAAATCTGCACTACAATGAAGTCTCACAGCCCCCCGGGCAAAAGGGCCATCTGAAAAAAGTGTAAAATCCAGAAAGGTAGGACAGGATATGGAGAACAGGGAGCCTTGTTATGCTGATTGGCAGGATGAAAATTGTGAACAGCCACCCTGGAGAAGTGTATGGTGTTTCCTGAAACACGTAAGAAATAAAGCAACACAGCCTATGGAAATTGCACTTATGGTCCTATTGCTTAGGGAAATTAAAATCAAAAACAGAGAGCCTCCCAAAATTTGGGACGGCTGTGTTCCCAAGAAGCTCGTCTACAGGACCAGGTAAATATCCCAGAAAGCAAAAAATGGATAAAGAAGTTGTGGCACGTACGTGCAATGCAGTATCACTCAGCAATGAAATCTGTGTCATCAGGCCCGTAGCGGCATAGTGAGTGGATGCAGGTACGGTGATTCTACGTGAACTACGTCACACAGAAAAAGAAACATCATAAGATATCACTAATACACGGAATGTAAACTTGACTACACATGAACTGAATTACAAAACAGAACAGGGTCTCAAATTTAGAAAACCAACTAGTGCTTGCTTATGGGGAAAGGTGCCTTGGGGTGCTGCATAAAACCAGAGACTGAAATTAGCACAGATAACTTTCCATAAGCCAAATATGTAATAGACAAGACCTACTCCTTGCTCAACGAAATGGACCCAACACCACATATTCAACGCCTAGGAATATACCTGACTAGGAAGAATCTTAAAACCCATGGATATATATGTCTCCGTAAGAGAATCAAGCGTGTGTACAGCGGCCGAAACGCAGCAGTGAAAATCCGATAAATCCCATTATCAAAATAAATTTCGAAAACAAAACACAAAGACAGTGAAATAGAGAGCAATACTTAAATAATTCACTCAGGGCATGTGATGCAACCGGGATTGACCACATCTACACCCATAGCTGGTTGAGACATAAGGCTGGACACTTCAGGCTGATAGCATTGGTGAGTTTCGGTGAGCAAATGCAGACCCCTTTAAAGTCATACTGCATGGTACCTATTCCATGGGTCCCAACTCTTCAGGTTCAAGGGATTCTTCCTCCAGCTAAAACATGCATGGGAAACCCACAGTATGGTCCACCGTGTGATTGGGAATCGATTTAAAATGCATCTCAGTTTCCATATCCTGGTCCTCGGGTTCACCATTCCAGATGCTTTACTAACACTCTCCCTGCTTGGAGAGTCATTGCATTTAACCTCCTGTTTGGCACAGCTTGCAATTTCTCTGCAAGATGAACAGGAATAGGGAGAACCAATGAGAGACTAGCTTTAGGTGTCTGCAATGGCAAATGTAACGCTCATTGCCCACCAGGAAGATGAATTATCCAAAGGCTCAGCGTGCCCTGCCGGAAACAGATTAGGGCCTGAAGCAATCCTGCGGTTTTGTGCCCAGCTCACAAGAAAGCGAGTTGAAGAAAGGAGCTCAGGGGCACTGTAATTCACAAACCTGCAGAGTTATAAATGACAGCTATCCTCCAAAAATATATTGAAGTAAGCCTGCGAAGGGGACTTGAAAGCAGGGCAGAGTTTCAGGAAAACCACTGCAGGGGGTAGACTGGAATTGCCCTGAAAGCATAGGAAAAGAGGCAGAACGTCGACAATGATGCACTTGGCCAAAAAGGGCGTATGCGTTTTTTCCTGAATATATTCAGGAAAAAACGCATACGCCCTTTTTGGCCAACCAAGCAAGCCTGTAAAGGAAATCTGCACTACAATGAAATCTCACTGCCCCCCCGGGCAAAAGGGCCATCTGAAAAAAGTGTAAAATCCAGAAATGTAGGACAGGATATTGAGAACAGGGAGCCTTGTTATGCTAATTGGCAGATTGTAAATTGTGAACAGCCACCCTGGAGAAGTGTATGGTGTTTCCTGAAACACGTAAGAAATAAAGCAACACAGCCTATGGAAATTGCACTTATGGTCCTATTGCTTAGGGAAATTAAAATCAAAAACAGAGAGCCTCCCAAAATTTGGGACGGCTGTGTTCCCAAGAAGCTCGTCTACAGGACCAGGTAAATATCCCAGAAAGCAAAAAATGGATAAAGAAGTTGTGGCACGTACGTGCAATGCAGTATCACTCAGCAATGAAATCTGTGTCATCAGGCCCGTAGCGGCATAGTGAGTGGATGCAGGTACGGTGATTCTACGTGAACTACGTCACACAGAAAAAGAAACATCATAAGATATCACTAATACACGGAATGTAAACTTGACTACACATGAACTGAATTACAAAACAGAACAGGGTCTCAAATTTAGAAAACCAACTAGTGCTTGCTTATGGGGAAAGGTGCCTGGGGTGCTGCATAAAACCAGAGACTGAAATTAGCACAGATAACTTTCCATAAGCCAAATATGTAATAGACAAGACCTACTCCTTGCTCAACGAAATGGACCCAACACCACATATTCAACGCCTAGGAATATACCTGACTAGGAAGAATCTTAAAACCCATGGATATATATGTCTCCGTAAGAGAATCAAGCGTGTGTACAGCGGCCGAAACGCAGCAGTGAAAATCCGATAAATCCCATTATCAAAATAAATTTCGAAAACAAAACACAAAGACAGTGAAATAGAGAGCAATACTTAAATAATTCACTCAGGGCATGTGATGCAACCGGGATTGACCACATCTACACCCATAGCTGGTTGAGACATAAGGCTGGACACTTCAGGCTGATAGCATTGGTGAGTTTCGGTGAGCAAATGCAGACCCCTTTAAAGTCATACTGCATGGTACCTATTCCATGGGTCCCAACTCTTCAGGTTCAAGGGATTCTTCCTCCAGCTAAAACATGCATGGGAAACCCACAGTATGGTCCACCGTGTGATTGGGAATCGATTTAAAATGCATCTCAGTTTCCATATCCTGGTCCTCGGGTTCACCATTCCAGATGCTTTACTAACACTCTCCCTGCTTGGAGAGTCATTGCATTTAACCTCCTGTTTGGCACAGCTTGCAATTTCTCTGCAAGATGAACAGGAATAGGGAGAACCAATGAGAGACTAGCTTTAGGTGTCTGCAATGGCAAATGTAACGCTCATTGCCCACCAGGAAGATGAATTATCCAAAGGCTCAGCGTGCCCTGCCGGAAACAGATTAGGGCCTGAAGCAATCCTGCGGTTTTGTGCCCAGCTCACAAGAAAGCGAGTTGAAGAAAGGAGCTCAGGGGCACTGTAATTCACAAACCTGCAGAGTTATAAATGACAGCTATCCTCCAAAAATATATTGAAGTAAGCCTGCGAAGGGGACTTGAAAGCAGGGCAGAGTTTCAGGAAAACCACTGCAGGGGGTAGACTGGAATTGCCCTGAAAGCATAGGAAAAGAGGCAGAACGTCGACAATGATGCACTTGGCCAAAAAGGGCGTATGCGTTTTTTCCTGAATATATTCAGGAAAAAACGCATACGCCCTTTTTGGCCAACCAAGCAAGCCTGTAAAGGAAATCTGCACTACAATGAAATCTCACTGCCCCCCCGGGCAAAAGGGCCATCTGAAAAAAGTGTAAAATCCAGAAATGTAGGACAGGATATTGAGAACAGGGAGCCTTGTTATGCTAATTGGCAGATTGTAAATTGTGAACAGCCACCCTGGAGAAGTGTATGGTGTTTCCTGAAACACGTAAGAAATAAAGCAACACAGCCTATGGAAATTGCACTTATGGTCCTATTGCTTAGGGAAATTAAAATCAAAAACAGAGAGCCTCCCAAAATTTGGGACGGCTGTGTTCCCAAGAAGCTCGTCTACAGGACCAGGTAAATATCCCAGAAAGCAAAAAATGGATAAAGAAGTTGTGGCACGTACGTGCAATGCAGTATCACTCAGCAATGAAATCTGTGTCATCAGGCCCGTAGCGGCATAGTGAGTGGATGCAGGTACGGTGATTCTACGTGAACTACGTCACACAGAAAAAGAAACATCATAAGATATCACTAATACACGGAATGTAAACTTGACTACACATGAACTGAATTACAAAACAGAACAGGGTCTCAAATTTAGAAAACCAACTAGTGCTTGCTTATGGGGAAAGGTGCCTGGGGTGCTGCATAAAACCAGAGACTGAAATTAGCACAGATAACTTTCCATAAGCCAAATATGTAATAGACAAGACCTACTCCTTGCTCAATGAAATGGACCCAACACCACATATTCAACGCCTAGGAATATACCTGACTAGGAAGAATCTTAAAACCCATGGATATATATGTCTCCGTAAGAGAATCAAGCGTGTGTACAGCGGCCGAAACGCAGCAGTGAAAATCCGATAAATCCCATTATCAAAATAAATTTCGAAAACAAAACACAAAGACAGTGTAATTGAGAGCAATACTTAAATAATTCACTCAGGGCATGTGATGCAACCGGGATTGACCACATCTACACCCATAGCTGGTTGAGACATAAGGCTGGACACTTCAGGCTGATAGCATTGGTGAGTTTCGGTGAGCAAATGCAGACCCCTTTAAAGTCATACTACATGGTACCTATTCCATGGGTCCCAACTCTTCAGGTTCAAGGGATTCTTCCTCCAGCTAAAACATGCATGGGAAACCCACAGTATGGTCCACTGTGTGATTGGGAATCGATTTAAAATGCATCTCAGTTTTCGTATCCTGGTCCTCGGGTTCACCATTCCAGATGCTTTACTAACACTCTCCCTGCTAGGAGAGTCATTGCATTTAACCTCCTGTTTGGCACAGCTTGCAATTTCTCTGCAAGATGAACAGGAATAGGGAGAACCAATGAGAGACTAGCTTTAGGTGTCTGCAATGGCAAATGTAATGCTCATTGCCCACCAGGAAGATGTATTAACCAAAGGCTCAGCGTGCCCTGCCGGAAACAGATTAGGGCCTGAAGCAATCCTGCGGTTTTGTGCCCAGCTCACAAGAAAGCGAGTTGAAGAAAGGAGCTCAGGGGCACTGTAATTCACAAACCTGCAGAGTTATAAATGACAGCTATCCTCCAAAAATATATTGAAGTAAGCCTGCGAAGGGGACTTGAAAGCAGGGCAGAGTTTCAGGAAAACCACTGCAGGGGGTAGACTGGAATTGCCCTGAAAGCATAGGAAAAGAGGCACAACGTCGACAATGATGCACTTGACCAAAAAGGGCGTATGCGTTTTTTCCTGAATATATTCAGGAAAAAACGCATACGCCCTTTTTGGCCAACCAAGCAAGCCTGTAAAGGAAATCTGCACTAAAATGAAATCTCACTGCCCCCCCGGGCAAAAGGTCCATCTGAAAAAAGTGTAAAATCCAGAAATGTAGGACAGGATATGGAGAACAGGGAGCCTTGTTATGCTAATTGGCAGAGTGTAAATTGTGAACACCCACCCTGGAGAAGTGTATGGTGTTTCCTGAAACACGTAAGAAATAAAGCAACACAGCCTATGGCAATTGCACTTATGGTCCTATTGCTTAGGGAAATTAAAATCAAAAACAGAGAGCCTCTCAAAGTTTGGGACGGCTGTGTTCCCAAGAAGCTCGTCTACAGGACCAGGTAAATATCCCAGAAAGCAAAAAATGGATAAAGAAGTTGTGGCACGTACGTGCAATGCAGTATCACTCAGCAATGAAATCTGTGTCATCAGGCCTGTAGCGGCATAGTGAGTGGATGCAGGTACGGTGATTCTACGTGAACTACGTCACACAGAAAAAGAAACATCATAAGATATCACTAATACACGGAATGTAAACTTGACTACACATGAACTGAATTACAAAACAGAACAGGGTCTCAAATTTAGAAAACCAACTAGTGCTTGCTTATGGGGAAAGGTGCCTTGGGGTGCTGCATAAAACCAGAGACTGAAATTAGCACAGATAACATTCCATAAGCCAAATATGTAATAGACAAGACCTACTCCTTGCTCAACGAAATGGACCCAACACCACATATTCAACGCCTAGGAATATACCTGACTAGGAAGAATCTTAAAACCCATGGATATATATGTCTCCGTAAGAGAATCAAGCGTGTGTACAGCGGCCGAAACGCAGCAGTGAAAATCCGATAAATCCCATTATCAAAATAAATTTCGAAAACAAAACACAAACACAGTGAAATAGAGAGCAATTCTTAAATAATACACTCAGGGCATGTGATGAAACCGGGATTGACCACATCTACACCCAGAGCTGGTTGAGACATGAGGCTGGACACTTCAGGCTGATAGCATTGGTGAGTTTCGTTGAGCAAATGCAGACCCTTTGAAGTCATACTGCATGGTACCCATTCCATGGGTCCCAACTCTCCAGGTTCAAGGGATTCTTCCTCCAGCTAAAACATGCATGGGAAACCCAGAGTATCGTCCACTGTGTGATTGGGAAATGATTTGAAATGCATCTCAGTTTTCGTATCCTGGTCCTCGGGTTCACCATTCCAGATGCTTTACTAACACTCTCCCCGCTTGGTGAGTAAGTGCCTTTAAACTCCTCTTTGGCATAGCTTGCAATTTCTGTGCAAGATGAACAGGAATAGGGAGAACCAATGAGAGACTAGCTGTAGGTGTCTGCACGGGCAAATGTAACGCTCATTGCCCACCAGGAAGAGGAATTAAACAAAGGCTCAGTGTGCCCTGCCGGAAACAGATTAGGGCCTGAAGCAATCCTGCGGGTTTGTGCCCAGTTCACAAGAAAGCGAGTTGAAGAAAGGAGCTCAGGGGCACTGTAAGTCACAAACCTGCAGAGTTATAAATGTCAGCTATCCTCCAAAAATATATTGAAGTAAGCCTGCGAAGGGGAATTGAAAGCGGGGCAGAATTTCAGGAAAACGATTGCAGGGGGTAGACTGGAATTGCCCTGAAAGCATAGGAAAAGAGGCACAACGTCGACAATGATGCACTTGGCCAAAAAGGGCGTACGCGTTTTTTCCTGAATATATTCAGGAAAAAACGCGTACGCCCTTTTTGGCCAACCAAGCAAGCCTGTAAAGAAATCTGCACTACAATGAAATCTCACTGCCCCCGAGGGCAAAAGGGCCATCTGAAAAAAGTGTAAAATCCAGAAAGGTAGGACAGGATATGGAGAACAGGGAGCCTTGTTATGCTGATTGGCAGGATGTAAATTGTGAACAGCCACCCTGGAGAAGTGTATGGTGTTTCCTGAAACACGTAAGAAATAAAGCAACACAGCCTATGTCACTGTCACTTATTGTCCTATAGCTTATGAAAATTAAAATCAAAAACAGAGAGCCACCCCAACGTTTGGGACGGCTGTGTTCCCAAGAAGCTCGTCTACAGTACCAGGTAAATATCCCAGAAAGCAAAAAATGGATAAAGAAGTTGTGGCACGTACGTGCAATGCAATATCACTCAGCAATGAAATCTGTGTCATCAGGCCCATAGCGGCATAGTGAGTGGATGCAGGTACGGTAATTCTACGTGAACTACGTTACATAGAAAAAGAAACATCATAAGATATCACTAATACACGGAACGTAAACTTGACTACACATGAACTGAATTACAAAACAGAACACGGTCTCAAATTTAGAAAACCAACTAGTGCTTGCTTATGGGGAAAGGTGCCTTGGGGTGCTGCATTAAACCAGAGACTGAAATTAGCACAGATAACATTCCATAAGCCAAATATGTAATAGACAAGACCTACTCCTTGCTCAACGAAATGGACTCAACACCACATATTCAACGCCTAGGAATATACCTGACTAGGAAGAATCTTAAAACCCATGGATATATATGTCTCTGTAAGAGAATCAAGCATGTGTACAGCGGCCGAAACGCAGCAGTGAAAATCCGATAAATCCCATTATCAAAATAAATTTCGAAAACAAAACACAAAGACAGTGAAATAGAGAGCAATTCTTAAATAATACACTCAGGGCATGTGATGCAACCGGGATTGACCACATCTACACCCAGTGCTGGTTGAGACATAAGGCTGGACACTTCAGGCTGATAGCATTGGTGAGTTTCGGTGAACAAATACAGACCCTTTGAAGTCATACTGCATGGTACCTATTCCATGGGTCCCAACACTTCCGGTTCAAGGGATTCTTCCTCCAGCTAAAACATGCATGGGAAACCCACAGTATGGTCCACCGTGTGATTGGGAAACGATTTAAAATGCATCTCAGTTTTCGTATCTTGGTCCTCGGGTTGACCATTCCAGATGCTTTACTAACACTCTCCCTGCTTGGAGAGTCAGTGCCTTTAACCTCCTGTTTGGCACAGCTTGCAATTTCTGTGCAAGATGAACAGGAATAGGGAGAACCAATGAGAGACTAGCTGTAGGTGTCTGCACGGGCAAATGTAACGCTCATTGCTCACAAGGAAGAGGAATTAAACAAAGGATCAGCCTGCCCTGCCGGAAACAGATTAGGGCCTGAAGAAATCCTGCGGTTTTGTGCCCAGCTCACAAGAAAGCGAGTTGAAGAAAGGAGCTCAGGGGCACTGTAATTCACAAACATGCAGAGTTATAAATGACAGCTATCCTCCAAAAATATATTGAAGTAAGCCTGCGAAGGGGACTTGAAAGTGGGGCAGAATTTCAGGAAAACGATTGCAGGGGGTAGACTGGAATTGCCCTGAAAGCATAGGAAAAGAAGCACAACGTCGACAATGATGCACTTGGCCAAAAAAGCGTATGCGTTTTTTCCTGAATATATTCAGGAAAAAACGCATACGCCCTTTTTGGCCAACCAAGCAAGCCTGTAAATGAAATCTGCACTACAATGAAGTCTCACTGCCCCCCGGGCAAAAGGGCCATCTGAAAAAAGTGTAAAATCCAGAAAGTTAGGACAGGATATTGAGAACAGGGAGCCTTGTTATGCTGATTGGCAGGATGTAAATTGCCAGCAGCCACCCTGGAGAAGTGTATGGTGTTTCCTGAAACACGTAAGAAACAAAGCAACACAGCCTATGGCACTTCCACTTATGGTCCTATAGCTTACGGAAATTAAAATCAAAAACAGACAGCCTCCCCAATATTTGGGACGGCTGTGTTCACAAGAAGCTCGTCTACAGTATCAGGTAAATATCCCAGAAAGCAAACAATGGATAAAGAAGTTGTGGCACGTACGTACAATGCAATATCACTCAGCAATGAAATCTGTGTCATCAGGCCCGTAGCGGCATAGTGAGTGGATGCAGGTACGGTGATTCTACGTGAACTACATCACACAAAAAAGAAACATCATAAAATATCACTAATACACGGAATGTAAACTTGACTACACATGAACTGAATTACAAAACAGAACAGGGTCTCAAATTTAGAAAACCAACTAGTGCTTGCTTATGGGAAAATGTGCCTTGGGGTGCTGCATAAAACCAGAGACTGAAATTAGCACAGATAACTTTCCATAAGCCAAATATGTAATAGACAAGACCTACTCCTTGCTCAACGAAATGGACCCAACACCACATATTCAACGCCTAGCAATATACCTGACTAGGAAGAATCTTAAAACCCATGGATATATATGTCTCCGTAAGAGAATCAAGCGTGTGTACAGCGGCCGAAACGCAGCAGTGAAAATCCGATAAATCCCATTATCAAAATAAATTTCGAAGATAAAACACAAATACAGTGAAATAGAGAGCAATTCTTAAATAATTCACTCAGGGCATGTGATGCAACCGGGATTGACCACATCTACACCCAGAGCTGGTTGAGACATAAGGCTGGACACTTCAGGCTGATAACATTGGTGAGTTTCGGTGAGCAAAGGCAGACCCTTTGAAGTCATACTGCATGGTACCCATTCCATGGGAACCAACTCTCCAGGTTCAAGGGATTCTTCCTCCAGCTAAAACATGCATGGGAAACCCACAGTATGGTCCACCGTGTGATTGGGAATCGATTTAAAATGCATCTCAGTTTTCGTATCCTGGTCCTCGGGTTCACCATTCCAGATGCTTTACTAACACTCTCCCTGCTAGGAGAGTCATTGCATTTAACCTCCTGTTTGGCACAGCTTGCAATTTCTGTGCAAGATGAACAGGAATAGGGAGAACCAATGAGAGACTAGCTGTAGGTGCCTGCACGGGCAAATGTAACGCTCATTGCCCACCGGGAAAAGGAATTAAACAAAGGCTCAGTGTGCCAGCTGGAAACAGATTAGGGCCTGAAGCAATCCTGCGGTTTTTTGCCCAGCTCACAAGAAAGCGAGTTGAAGAAAGGAGCTCAGGGGCACTGTAATTCACAAACCTGCAGAGTTATAAATGACAGCTATCTTCCAAAAGTATATTGAAGTAAGCCTGCAGAGGGGACTTGAAAGCGGAGCAGAATTTCAGGAAAACGATTGCAGGGTGTAGACTGGAATTGCCCTGAAAGCATAGGAAAAGAGGCACAATGTCGACAATGATGCACTTGGCCAAAAAGGGCGTATGCGTTTTTTCCTGAATATATTCAGGAAAAAACGCATACGCCCTTTTTGGCCAACCAGGCAAGCCTGTTAAAGAAATCTGCACTACAATGAAGTCTCACTGCCCCCCGGGCAAGAGGGCCATATGAAAAAAGTGTAAAATCCAGAAAGGTAGGACAGGATATGGAGAACAGGGAGCCTTGTTATGCTGACTGGCAGGATGTAAATTGCCAATAGCCACCCTGGAGAAGTGTATGGTGTTTCCTGAAACATGTAAGAAATAAAGCAACACAGCCTATGGCAATTGCACTTATGGTCCTATTCCTTAGGGAAATTAAAATCAAAAACAGAGAGCCACCCCAAAGTTTGGGACGGCTGTGTTCCCAGGAAGCTCGTCTACAGTACCAGGTAAATATCCCAGAAAGCAAAAAATGGATAAAGAAGTTGTGGCACGTACGTGCAATGCAATATCACTCAGCAATGAAATCTGTGTCATCAGGCCCGTAGCGGCATAGTGAGTGGATGCAGGTACGGTGATTCTACGTGAACTACGTCACACAGAAAAAGAAACATCATAAGATATCACTAATACACGGAATGTAAACTTGACTACACATGAACTGAATTACAAAACAGAACAGGGTCTCAAATTTAGAAAACCAACTAGTGCTTGCTTATGGGGAAAGGTGCCTTGGGGTGCTGCATAAAACCAGAGACTGAAATTAGCACAGATAACATTCCATAAGCCAAATATGTAATAGACAAGACCTACTCCTTGCTCAACGAAATGGACTCAATACCACATATTCAACGCCTAGGAATATACCTGACTAGGAAGAATCTTAAAACCCATGGATATATATGTCTCTGTAAGAGAATCAAGCGTGTGTACAGCGGCCGAAACGCAGCAGTGAAAATCCGATAAATCCCATTATCAAAATTAATTTAAAACAAAACACAAAGACAGTGAAATAGAGAGCAATTCTTAAATAATTCACTCAGGGCATGTGATGCAAACGGGATTGACCACATCTACACCCAGAGCTGGTTGAGACATAAGGCTGGACACTTCAGGCTGATAGCATTTGTGAGTTTCGTTGAGCAAATGCAGACCCTTTGAAGTCATACTTCATGGTACCCATTCCATGGGTCCCAACTCTCCAGGTTCAAGGGATTCTTCCTCCAGCTAAAACATGCATGGGAAACCCAGATTATCGTCCACCGTGTGATTGGGAAACGATTTAAAATGCATCTCAGTTTTCGTATCCTTGTCCTCGGGTTCACCATTCCAGACGCATTACTAACACTCTCCCCGCTGGGAGAGTCAGTGCCTTTAACCTCCTGTTTGGCACAGTTTGCAATTTCTGTGCAAGATGAACAGGAATAGGGAGAACCAATGAGAGACTAGCTGTAGGTGTCTGCACGGGCAAATGTAACACTCATTGCCCACCCGGAAGAGGATTTAAACAAAGGCTCAGTGTGCCCTGCTGGAAACAGATTAGGGCCTGAAGCAATCCTGCGGTTTTGTGCCCAGCTCACAATAAAGCGAGTTGAAGAAAGGAGCTCAGGGGCACTGTAATTCACAAACATGCAGAGTTATAATTGACAGCTATACTCCAAAAATATATTGAAGTAAGCCTGCGAAGGGGACTTGAAAGCGGGGCAGAGTTTCAGGAAAACAATTGCAGGGGGTAGACTGGAATTGCCCTGAAAGCATAGGAAAAGAGGCAGAACGTCGACAATGATGCACTTGGTCAAAAAGGGCGTATGCATTTTTTCCTGAATATATTCAGGAAAAAACGCATACGCCCTTTTTGGCCAACCAAGCAAGCCTGTAAAGGCAATCTGCACTACAATGAAGTCTCACTGCCCCCCTGGCAAAAGGGCCATCTGAAAAAAGTGTAAAATCTAGACAGGTAGGACAGGATATGGAGAACAGGGAGCCTTGTTATGCTGATTGGCAGGATGTAAATTGCCAACAGCCACCCTGGAGAAGTGTATGGTGTTTCCTGAAACACGTAAGAAACAAAGCAACACAGCCTATGGCACTTGCACATATGGTCCTATAGCTTAGGGAAATTAAAATCAAAAACAGACAGCCACACCAATGTTTGGGACGGCTGTATTCACAAGAAGCTCGTCTACAGTACCAGGTAAATATCCCAGAAATCAAAAAATGGATAAAGAAGTTGTGGCATGTACGTACAATGGAATATCACTCAGCAATGAAATCTGTGTCATCAGGCCTGTAGCGGCATAGTGAGTGGATGCACGTACGGTGATTCTACGTGAACTACGTCACACAGAAATAGAAACATCATAAGATATCACTAATACACGGAATGTAAACTTGACTACACATGAACTGAATTACAAAACAGAACAGGGTCTCAAATTTAGAAAACCAACTAGTGCTTGCTTATGGGGAAAGGTGCGTTGGGGTGCTGCATAAAACCAGAGACTTAAATTAGCACAGATAACTTTCCATAAGCCAAATATGTAATAGACAAGACCTACTCCTTGCTCAAAGAAAGAGACCCAACACCATATGTTCAACGCCTACGAATATACCTGACCAGGAAGAATCTTAAAACCCATGGATATATATGTCTCCGTAAGAGAATCAAGCGTGTGTACAGCGGCCGAAACGCAGCAGTGATAATCCGATAAATCCCATTATCAAAGTAATTTCAAAAACAAAACACAAAGACAGTGAAATAGAGAGCAATTCTTAAACAATTCACTCAGGGCATGTGATGCAACCGGGATTGACCACATCTACACCCAGAGCTGGTTGAGACATAAGGCTGGACACTTCAGGCTGATAGCATTGGTGAGTTTCGGTGAGCAAATGCAGACCCTTTGAAGTCATACTGCATGGTACCTATTCCATGGGTCCCAACTCTCCAGGTTCAAGGGATTCTTCCTCCAGCTAAAACATGCATGGGACACCCACAGTATGGTCCACAGTGTGATTGGGAAACGATTTAAAATGCATCTCAGTTTTCGCATCTTGGTCTTCGGGTTCACCATTCCAGATGCTTTACTAACACTCTCCCCGCTTGGAGAATCAGTGCCTTTAACCTCCTCTTTGGCACAGCTTGCAATTTCTCTGCAAGATGAACAGGATTAGGGAGAAGCAATGAGAGACTAGCTATAGGTGTCTGCACGGGCAAATGTAACGCTCATTTCCCACCAGGAAGAGGAATTATCCAAAGGCTCAGCGTGCCCTGCCAGAAACAGATTAGGGCCTGAAGCAATCCTGCGGTTTTGTGCCCAGCTCACAAG
Source organism: Phocoena phocoena (assembly GCF_963924675.1). Taxonomy (NCBI): domain Eukaryota; kingdom Metazoa; phylum Chordata; class Mammalia; order Artiodactyla; family Phocoenidae; genus Phocoena; species Phocoena phocoena. The sequence continues at coordinate 122,437,101 of NC_089219.1, forward strand.
AAAGCGAGTTGAAGAAAGGAGCTCAGGGGCACTGTAATTCACAAACCTGCAGAGTTATAAATGACAGCTATCTTCCAAATATATATTGACGTAAGCCTGCGAAGGGGACTTGAAAGCGGGGCAGAATTTCAGGAAAACGATTGCAGGGGGTAGACTGGAATTGCCCTGAAAGCATAGGAAAACAGGCAGAACGTCGACAATGATGCACTTGGCCAAAAAGGGCGTATGCGTTTTTTCTTGAATATATTCAGGAAAAAACGCATACGCCCTTTTTGGCCAACCAAGCAAGCCTGTAAATGAAATCTGCACTACAATGAAGTCTCACTGCCCCCGTTCAAAAGGGCCATCTTGAAAAAGAGTATAATCCAGAAAGGCAGGACAGGGCATGGAGAACAGAGAGCCTTGTTATGATGATGGGTGTGATGTAAATTGCCAACAGACACTCTGGAGAAATATATGGTGTTTCCTGAATACCTAAAAAACAAAGCAACAGAGCCAACGCACTTCCACTTATTGTCCTATAGGTTAGGAAAATTAAGATCAAAAACACACATCCACCCCAAAGTTTCGGATGGCTCTGTTTCCAAGAACCTCGTCTACGCTACAAGTTATATATGCCAAAAGGCGAAAAATAGACAAAGAAATTGCGGTACAACGTACAATGGAATATCACCCAGCAAAGAAATCTATGTCATCAGGCCCGTCGCGGCATAATGACTGGATTCAGGTACGATGATAATACGTGAAATAAGTCACACAGAAAGAGAAACATCATAAGTTGTCACTAATACAGGGAATGTAAACTTGGCTATACATGAACTGAATTACAAAAGAGAAGAGGGTCTCAAATTAAGAAGACCAAGTTATGCTTGCTTAATGGGAAAGGTGAGTTGGGGTTCTGCATAAAACCAGAGATTGAAATTAGCACAGATACCATTCTAAAACCCAAATATGTAATAGAGAAGACCTATTCCTTGCTCAACGAAATGGACTCAACACCCCATATTCAACGCCTAGGAATATACCTGACTAGGAAAATTCTTAAAACACATGGATTTATATGTCTCTGTAAGAGAATCAAGCGTGTGTACAGCGGCATAACCTCAGCAGTGAAAATCCGAAAAATCTCATTATCAAAATGAATTTCAAAAACAAACACAATGACAGTGCAGTAGAGAGCAATCCTTAAATAATTCACTCAGGGCTTCTCATGCAACCTGGATTTCCCACATCTACACCCAGAGCTGGGTGAGACATAAGGCTGGACACTTCGGGATGAGAGCATTGGTGATGTTCGGTGCGCAAATGCAGACCCTTTGTAGTCATACTGCATAGTACCCATTCCATGGGTCCCAACACTCCAGGTTCAAGGGATACTTCCTTCAGCTAAAACATGAATGAGAAAACCATAGTATGATCCACAGTATGACTGGGAAATGTTTTTAAACGCATCTCAGTTTTTATCCCCTGGTACTTGTGTTAACTATTCCAGATGCTTGACTAACACTCTCCCCACTTGGAGAGTCAGTGTCTTTAACCTCCTGTTTGGCAGAGTTCGAAATTTCTGTGCAAGATGAACAGTAATAGGGAGAACCAATCAGAGACTAGCCGTAGGTGCCTGCTCGGGCAAAAGTAACGCTCATTTCACACCAGGAAGAGGAATTAACCAAAGGCTCAACATGTCATGTCAGAGTCAGAGTAGCACCTGAAGCAATCCTCCAGATTTTCAGCCAGCTGCAAGAAAGCGAGTTGAAGAAAGGAGCTCGGGGTCACTGTAATTCACAAACCTGCAGAGTTATAAATCACAGTTATCGTCCAAAAATATACTGAAGTAAGTCTGTGAAGAGGACTTGAAAGCGGGGCAGAATTTCAGGAAAAGGATTTCAGGGCGTAGAGCGCAATTTCATTTAAAACATAGGAAAAGAGGCAGAACGTCGACAATGATGCACTTGGCCAAAAAGGGCGTATGTGTTTTTTCCTGAATATATTCAGGAAAAAACGCATACGCCCTCTTTGGCCAACCAAGAAAGCCTGTAAAGGAAATTTGCATTTCAATGAAGTCTCACTGCCCCCCGGTCAAAAGAGCCATCTGGAAAAAGTGCAATATCCAGAAAGGCAGGACAGGCCATTGAGAATAGGGAGCCTTGTTATGCTGATGGTCGGGATGTAAATTGCCAACAGCCATTCTGGAGAAGTGTATGGTGTTTCGTGAAACACGTAAGAAACGAAGCAACACAGCCTATGGCACTTAAACTTATGGTCCTATAGCTTAGGGAAATTAAAATGAAAAACACACAGCCACCCCAAGGTTTGGGACGGCTCTTTCTACAAAAACCTTGTCTATGGTACAAGTTAAATATCCCAGAAAGCGAAAAATGGATAAAGAAGTTGTGGTATGTACGTACAATGGAATATCACTCAGCAATGAAATCTATGTCATCAGGCCGTAGCAACATACTGAGTGGATTCAGGTACGGTGATTCTACGTGAAATAAGTCACACAGAAAAAGAAACATCATAAGATATCACTAATACACGGGATATAAACTTGACTACACATGAACTGAATTGCAATAGAGAACAGGGTCTCAACTTTAGAAAACCAACTTGTGCTTGCTTATGGGGAAAGGTGAGTTGCGGTGCTGCATAAACCAGAGATTAAAATTAGCACAGATACCGTTCCGTAAGCCAAATATGTTATAGACAAGACCTAATCTTTGCTCAAGGAGATGGACTTAGCACCACATATTCAACGCTTAGGAATACACCTGACTGGGACGAATCTTAAAACCCATGAATTTATATGTCTCCGTAAGAGAATCAAGTGTGTGTACAGCAGCATAAATGCAGCAGTGAAAATCCGATAAAACCCATTATCAAAATAAATTTCAATAACAAAACACAATGACAGTGAAATAGAGAGCAATTCTTAAATAATTCACTCAGGGCTTGTGATGCAACCTGGATTTACCACATCTACAACCAGAGTTGGGTGAGACATAAGGCTGGACACTTCGGGCTGATAGCATTGGTGAGTTTCGGTGAGCAAATGCAGACCATTTGAAGTCATACTGCATGGTACCCATTCCAAGAGTCCCAACTCTCCAGGTTCAAGGGATTCTTCCTTCAGGTAAAACATGCATGGGAAACAGAGTATGGTCCACCGTGTGATTGGGAAACGTTTTTAAATGCATCTCAGTTTTCGTCCCCTGGTATTCGTGTTCACCATTCCAGACGGTTTACTAACACTCTCCCCACTTGGAGAGTCAGTGCCTTTAACCTCCTGTTTGGCACAGCTTGCAATTTCTGCGCAAGATGAACAGGAATAGGGAGAACCAATTATAGACTAGCTGTAGGTGTCTGCACGGGTAAATGTAATGCTCATTTCCCACCAGGAAGAGGAATTAACCAAAGGCTCAGCGTGCCCTGCCGGAACCAGATTAGGTCTTGAAGAAATTCTGTGGTGTTGTGCCCAGCTCACAAGATAGTGAGTTGAAGATAGGAGTTCAAGGGCTCTGTAATTCACAAACCTGCAGAGTTATAAATGACAGCTATCGTCCAAAATTATATTGAAGTAAGCCTGCGAAGAGGACTTGAAATCGGGGCAGAATTTCAGGAATACAATTTCAGGGGATAGACTGGAATTGCACTTAAAACATAGGAAAAGAGGCAGAACGTCGACAATGATGTACTTGGCCAAAAAGGACATATGCGTTTTATCCAGAGCCCTCATTAACGAGGGTAGGATGCTCCCAGCATGCTCCAGGGGCCAAAAGATTCCCCACGTCGCCAAGGCGACATGAGGCAATCAGGCAGGATTGACCTCACATAAGAGGGCACACCTCACAGAAGTTTAAGGTACCCAGCCAGGATCAGACTCTCACCAGAGGGCCCGCATCACCAAGGGGATGGGAACCAGGTAGGAGTGTCCTCACACCCATGAGGCCACAAAATCGAAGTTGAGGTACCCAGAATATGTGGCCTCAAACCAGAGGACCCCCATCACCATGGGTCTCGATGTGAGGCAGGCAGGTTTAACCTTAAAACACATGGCCCATTGTATAAAAAAGGTGAGGAATACAGCAGTTGGAGCTTCCCAGCAGGCAGCCCAGATCACCATGGCTATGGGATCCAGGCCACAGTGAACTCACAGCAGAGGGCCCTCATCATGATACTGTAAGCAACCCTGCCGTTGTGACCTCAGAGCACAAAACCCACATCCCTGTGGGGAAAGGAAACAAGCAGGAGTGTCATTGCACCACTGGGCACACCTCAGAAAATGTGGGGAGCCCAGGAGTTAGGGCCTGATGCCAGAAGGCCCTCATCACCGAGGGGAGGTGGCTCCCAGCAGGCTCCAACTGCTACCAGAGGGCTGACGTCGCCAATGCGGGGTGTGCCAGCCAGGCAAGAGTGACCTCAGAGCAGAGGGCCAACCTCACAGAAGTGTGAGGAACCCAAAGATGATCAGACTCTCATCAGAGGGCCCACATCACCAAGGGAATGGGAACCAGGCAGGAGTGTCCTCACACCAGTGGGGCCACATCACGAAATTATGAGGGACCCAGCACTCGTGGCCTCCAACCAGAGGACACACATCACAAAGGGGCCAGGAGTGAGGCAGGCAGGAGGAGCCTCAAAACAGCAGGATCATAGAATAAAAAAGTTGATGAATCCCGAAGTTGGAACCTCCCATCAGGCGGCCAGGAGCAGCGAGTCTATGGGATCCAGGCTGGAGTGAACTCACACCAGAGGGCCCTCATCATGAAACTGTGAGCAACCCAGGCATTGGGAACTCAGAGCAGAAGGCCCACATTCCCATGGGGTTGGGAACCTTGCAGGAGTGTACTCGCACCACAGGGCGCACATCAAAAAATTTTGGGAGCCCAGGAGTTAAGGCCGGACGCCAGAGAGCCCTCATTACCGAGGGGAGGAGACTCCCAGCAGTCACCAACACCCAGCTGAGGTACAACGTCCCCAAGGTGACGAGTGCCAGTCAGGCAGGAGTGACCTCACAGCAGAGGGCCTACCTCACAGAAGGGTGAGGAGCCTAGCCAGAATAAGACTCTCACCAGAGTGCCCACATGACCAAGGGGATACGATCCAGGCAGGAGTGTCCTCACACCAGTGTGGCAACATCATAGAAAGGTGAGGAACCCAGCACATGTGGCCTAAACCAGAGAACCCACATCTCAAATGGGCTCAGAGTGAGGCAGGCAGGAGTAGCCTCACAACTCAGAGCCCATAGAATAAAAAAGTTGAGGAATCCAGGTGGGAACCTCCCAGCAGGTGGCCCAGAGCACCCAATCTATGTGATCCAGGCCTCAGTAAACTCACAGCAGAGGACCCACAACATGAAACTGTGAGCAACCCAGCCTTTGGGACTTCACAGTAGAAGGCCCAAACCCCATGGGGATGGGAACCTGGCAGGAGTGTCATCGCACCAGTGGGCACACATCAGAAAATGTGGGGAGCCCAGTACTTAGGGCCTGACGCCAGAGGACCCTCATCACCGAGGGGAGGAGGCTCCCAGCATGTTCCAACTGCAACCGAGGGCCCATGTGACCAAGGCAACGTGAGGCCAGGCAGGAGTGACCTCACAGCAGAGGGCCTTCCTCCCAGAAGTGTGATGAATCCAGCCAGGATCTGACTCTCAGCAGAGGGCCCACATCACCAAGGGGATGGGAACCAGGCAGGAGAGTCCTCACACCCATGGGGCCACATCATCGAAAGTTGAGGTACTCAGAACATGTGGCCTCAAACCAGAGAACCCACATCACCATGGGTCTCGGAGTGAGGCAGGCAGGATTAACCTCACAACACATGACCCATTGTATATAAAAGGTGAGGAATCCAGCAGTTGGAACTTCCCAGGAGGCGGCCCAGAGGACCGAGGCTATCGGATCCAGGCCACAGTGAACTCACAGCAGAGGGCCCTCATCGTGATACTGTAAGCAACCCAGCCGTTGTGACCTCAGAGTACAAGGCCCACATCCCCATGGGGAAGGGAACCAAGCAGGAGTGTCATCGCACCAGTGGGCACACATCAAAAAATATGGGGAGCCCAGCAGTTAGAGCCGGACGCCAGAGGACCCTCATCACTGAGGAGAGGAGGCTCCCAGCAGGCTCCAAATGCCACCAGAGGGCCGACGTCACAAAGGCAATGGGAGCAAGCTAGACAGGAGTTACCTCACAGCACAGGGCCCACCTCACAGAAGGGTGAAGAACCCATCCAGGATAAGAATCTCACCAGAGAGCCCACATCACCAAGGGGATCGGAACAACGCAGGAGTACCCTCACACCATTGTGGCCACATTATCAAAAGGTGAGGAACCCAGAACATGTGGCTAAACCAGAGGACCCACAATTCAAAGGGGCTCAGAGTGAGGCAGTCAGGAGAAGCCTCACAACACAAGGCCCATAGAATAAAATAGCTGAGTAATCCAGCAGTTTGAACCTCCCAACAGGTGGCCCAGAGCACCCAGTCTATGGGATCCAGGCTGCAGTGAACTCACAGCAGAGGGCCCACATCATGAAACTGTGAGCAACCCAGATAGTGGGACCTCAGAGCAGAAGGCCCACAACCCCATGGGGATGGGAACCTCGCAGGAGTGTCCTCGCACCACTTAGCATGTATCCGAAAATGTGGGAACCCAGCTGTTAGGGCCTGATGCCACAAGGCCCTCATCACCGAGGGGAGGAGGCTACCAGCAGGCTGCAATTTCCACCAGACGGCCGATGTTGCCAAGGAGGTGTGTGCCAGCCAGGCAGGAATGACCACAGAGCAGACGGCCCACCTCACAGAAGTGTGAGGAACCGAAACAGGATCAGACTCTCACCAGAGGGCACACATCACCAAGGGGATTGAAACCAGGCAGGAGTGTCCTCAAACCAGTGGGGCCACATCAGTGAAAGATGAGGAACACAACACATGTGGCCTCAAACAAGGGGACACATATCACGAAGGGGCTGGGAGTGAGGCATGCAGGAGGAGATTCACAACAGAGGGCCCATAGAATAAAAAAGGTGAGGAATCCAGGAGTTGGAAACTCCAGGCAGGTGGCCCAGAGCACCGACGCTATGGGATACAGAACAGAGTGAATACACAGCAAAGGGCCCACGTCATGAAACTGTGAACAACCCAGCCGTTGGGACCACAGAACAGAAGTCCCACATGCCCATGGGGATGGGAACCTGTGAGGAGTGTCCTCGCACCACTGGGCACACATCAGAAAATGTGTGGAGCCCAGCACTTAGGGCCTGACACCAGAGGGCCCTCATCACTGAGGGGAGGAGGCCCCAGCACGCTCCAACTGCCACCAGAGTGCCCATGTCGCCAAGGCAACGTGTGCCAGCCAGGCAGGATTGACCTCACAGCAGAGGGCGCACATCATGAAAGTGTGAGCAACCCAGCCGTTGGGAGCTCAGAATAGAAGGCCCACATCCCCATGGGGATGGGAACCTGGCAGGAGTGTCATCGCACCACTAGGCGCACATCTGAAAATGTGGGGAGCCCAGCAGTTAGGGCCTGACGCCACTGGGTCCTCATCACCGAGGGGAAGAGGCTCCCAGCATGCTCCATCTGCAACCAGTGGACCCATGTGGCCAAGGCAACGTGTGCCAGCCAGGCAGGAGTGACCTCACAGCAGAGGCCCCACCTCCCTGAAGTTTGAGGAGTTCAGCCAAGGTCAGACTCTCAGCAGAGGGCCCACATCACCAAGGGGATGGGAACCAGGCAGGAGTGTCCTCACACCATTGGGGCCACATCATCGAAAAGTGAGGGACCCAGCACACGTGGCCTCAAACCAGAGGACACACATCACCATGGGGCTCAGAGTGAGGAAGGCAGGAGGAGTCTCACAACACAGGGCCCATAGAATAAAAAAGGTGAGGAATCCCGCAGTTGGAAATTCCAAGCAGGTGGCACAGAGCACCGAGGCTATGGGATCCATGCCGGAGTGAACTCACAGCAGAGGGCCCACATTCTGACACTGTGAGCAACCCAGCCGTTGGGACCTCAGAGCAGAAAGTCCACATCCCCATGGGGATGGGAACCTGGCAGGAGTGTTGTCGCACAACAGGGCGCACCTCAGAAAATTTGTGGATCCCAGGACTTAGGGCCTGACAGCAGAGGGCCCTCATCACTGAGGGGAGGAGGTTCCCAGCAGGCTCCAAATGCCACCAGAGACCTGACGTCACCAAGGCAACGTGAGCTAGCCAGGCAGGATTGACGTCACAGCAGAAGGCCCACCTCACAGAATGGTGAGGAACCCAGCCAGGATCAGACTCTCACTGGAGGGCCCACATCACCAAGGGGATGGGAACCAGGAAGGAGTGTCCTCACACCAGTGGGGCCACATTATCGAAAGGTGAGGGACCCAGCACACGAGGATTCAAACCAAAGGATACACATCACCAAGAGGCTGGGTGTGAGGCAAGAAGGAGGAGCCTCAAAACAGGCGTGCATTGAATAGAAAAGGTGAGGAATCCCACAGTTGGAACCTCCCATCAGGCACCAGGAGCAGCGAGTCTATGGGGTCCAGGCCAGAGTGAACTCACACCAGAGGGCCTTCAACATGAAACTGTGAGCAACCCAGCAGTTGGGACCTCAGAGCAGAAAGCCCACATCCCCATGGGGATGGGACACTGGCAGGAGTGTACTCGCACTACAGGGCGCACATCAGAAACTTCTGGAAGCCCATGAGTTAGGGCCTGATGCCAGAGGGTCCTCATTACCGAGGGGAGGAGACTGCTAACAGGCACCAACTCCCAACTGAGGGCCCACATCGCCAAGGTGACGTGTGCCAGCCAGGCAGGAGTGACCTCACAGCAGCGGGCCCACCTCCCAGAAGTGTGAGGAATGCAGCCAGGATCAGACTCTCAACAGAGGGCCCACATCACCAAGGGGACGGGAACCAGGCAGGAGTGTCCTCACACCAGTGGGGCCACATCAATAAAGGTGAGGAAACTGGCACATGTGGCCTCAAACCAGAGGACCTACATCAAAAAGGGGCTGGGAGTGAGGCAGACAGGAGGAGCCTGAAAACAGAGGGCCCAAAGAATAAAAAAGGTGGGAATCCAGCAGTTGGAACCTACCAGCAGGCGGCTCAGAGCACAGAGTCTATGGGATCTAGGCCTGAGTGAACTAACACCAGAGAGCCAACATCATTAAACTGTGAACAACACAGGCGTTGGGACCTTAGAGCAGAAGGCCCACATGCCCATGTGAATGGGAACCTGGCAGGAGTGCCCTCGCACCACTTAGCACATATCAGAAAATGTGGAAACCCAGCAGTTAGGTCCTGATGCCAGAGTGCCTCATCACAGAGGGGACGAGGCTCCCATCAGGCTCCAACTGCCACCAGAGGGCCGAAGTCACCAAAGCGGTGTGTGCCAGCCAGGCAGGAGTGACCTCAGAGAAGAGGGCCCACCTCACAGAAGTGTGAGGAAACCAACCAGGCTCAGACTCTCACCAGAGGGCCCACATCACCAAGGGGCTGGGAGTGAGGCAGATGTCTGGACGGGCACATTTAACTATAATTTCCCACCAGGAAGAGGAATAAACCAAAGGGTCAGAGTGCCGTGCCGGACCCTGATTATGGCCTGAAGGAAACCTGCGGTTTTGTGGCCAGCTTACAAGGAAGTGAGTTAAGAAAGGAAATCACGGGCACTGTAATTCACACACCTGCAGAGTTATAAATGACAGCTATTGGCAAAAATATATTGAAGTAAGTCTGGGAAGAGGACTTGTAAACGAGGCAGAATTGCAGGAATCATATTTCAGGAGGTAGATCGGATTTGCATTTAAAGCATATGAAATGCGGCAGATCTTTGACAGTGATGCACTTGGACAAAAAGTGCGTATACATTTTTTCCTGATTATACTCAGGAAAAAAACGCATATGCCCTTTTTGGCCAACCAAGCACTCGAGCAATGGAAATCTGCACTAAAATGAAGTCTCATTTCCCATTCGTCAAAAGGGCCATCTGAAAAACGTGTAAAATCCAGAAAGGCAGGACAGGCCATGGAGAACAGGGAGCCTTGTTATGCTGATGGGCGGGATGTAAATTGCCAACAGACACTCTGGAGATGTTTATGGTGTATCCTGAAACATCTAAAAAACAAAGCTACAGAGCCTAGGGCACTTCCATTTATGGCCCTATAGCTTAGGAATATTAAAATCAACAAGACACAGCCAACACAAAATTTAAGGCTGCTGTGTTTACAAGAATCTCGAGTCCAGTACAAATTAAATATCTCCGAAAGAAATAAATGGATAAAGAATTTGTGCTACTTACGTACATCGGAATATCACTCAGCAACGAAATCAATGTCATCAGGCCTGTAGCAGCAAATTGAGTGGATTTAAGTATGATGATTCTAAGAGATATATGTTGCATAGAGAAAGATAATTATCATAAGATATCACTAATAGAGGGCGTGTAAACTTGGCTACACATAAACTGAATTACAAAACCGAACAGTCTCACATTTAGATAAACACTTATGCTTGCTTAAGGGGAAAGTTGAGTTGGGGTGCTGTATAAAACCAGAGATTGAAATTAGCACACATACTGTTCCATAAGCCAAATATGTAATAGACAAGACCTACTCTTTGCTCAACGAAATGGACCCATCCATGGTGTATCATCTCACACCTGTTAGAATGGGCATCATCAGAAAATCTACAAACAACAAATGCTGGAAAGGGTGTGGACATAAGGAACCCTCTTCCACTATTGTTGGGAATGTAAATTGATACAGTCACTGTGGAGAGCATTATGGAGTTTCTTATAAAACTAACGATAGAATTACCATACGATACAGCAATCCCACTACTGGGCATATACCCAGACAAAACCATAAATCAAAAAGAGACATTCACCGCAATGTTCATTGCATCACTATGTACAATATCCAGGTAATGGAAGCAACCTAAATGCCCACAGACAGACGAATGCATAAAGATGTGGTACATATATAAAATGGAATATTACTAAGCCATAAAAAGGAATGAAATTGGGTCATTTGTAGAGACGTTGATGGACCTAGAGACTGTCATACAGAGTGAAGTAAGTCAGAAAGAGAAAAACAAAACAAATCTTGTATATTAATGCATATATGTGGAACGTAAAAAAATTGTACAGATGAACCATTTTGCAAGGCAGAAATAGAGCAACAGATGTAGACAACAAAGGCATGGACACCAAGGGAGGAAAGCTGTTGCGGGAGTGGTGGTGGGAGGAGTTGAGAGATTGGGATTGGCATGTATACATTTATATGTATAAAATAGATAACCAATAAGAACCTGCTCTACAAAAAATAAAATAAAATTTAAAAAAATAAAATTAAAAAAAGTAAAAAAGAAAAAATATTCTGCCCTTCACATACATGTATTTATATGAATAAATTATTTCCATGCATATATCTGTAAATACAGAAAAGAGGAATAAAATCTACCTTGAACCAAAAATGATAAAAAGAAAAATGAAAACAGAACCCACCAGTTACACAGAGGAAAATCATATCAGGGCACTTGCTCCAGTCGTAAACAATTCTGAAGTTGGTCAGTGGTGGGGAATCATCTCCCATTCAGCCAGCAGGCCCCACGCAACAAGCGTCCTCATCCAAAGCTCAGGGACCATGCCGAGGCATCTGTGAGTAAACATGGGCCGAGCCCCAGGCCAGCTGCTGCTGCAATGTTCCCACTCTTCCCAGATAAAACACCTGAATATGTACAAGGACTTGAAAGCCTAGAGGAAGGGCCATGGAACCACATGAGCGACAGCATGCCAGCCGACTTGGTGCCTGCAGGTCAGCCAGGATGGTCCTGGCCCTGGGTGCTCTTCTGGAAGCTTTCCATTTCCCTGCCTGAGATACCCCTGCTGTCCCGGCCCCCACTGCATTCTTCCTTCCTCACCTCTGCTCAGGGAGAAATTCCAGCGGAAGCTACGGGTGACACATCCTCTTCTTTAGCAGGTGGCATCTTGGCAACTGCTGCAGAAAGTCCAGCAGAGCCCCACTCACACTGGGACACCCACAAAGCCGTGGCCTCTCACTCCCTCCCACCAGCCCAGCCCCGAGACTGCTGACAGGGCAGAGAAAATGGCGTCAGGCACAGCTGCAGGGGCTCTTGCTGCCTGGGGCGGTATTTATATTGATCTGAACCCAGGCACACCTGGGGAGGGCTGGCCGGCACGGTCAGGCTTCCCAGGCCAGCCAATAATCACCCCTCAGGGGCTCACAGTTGCAGAAAATGGAACTTGCTGAATCGGCCAGGTCCAAGGAACAGGTGTGGGCTCCTGAGAGTCAGGATAGACAAGGGGCTGCAGCTCTGGCTTGTTTTCTAATCATATTATCTGGCCCATGAGTGGGAGACAACTTCAAGAAAACCCTCTCCTAATGAGAGGAACCCAGGTGTCAGGGAGAGGATGGGTGGGTGGTGGGTGGAGACAGAGGCCTGGTGCCCCGGGTGCAGTGGAAGTCTCTGGAAGACCAGGTGGAGGGAGGCCGCACAGAGTGATGCCCAGGGTCACAGACCTGTTGGAGCTGCTGTTTGTTAGTTCAAGTCCTGCTCTGAGGTGCTCTGTGTCAGATCTGAGCGACAGGTGAGCTGGAAGTGCTCTGCAATGAGGGCTATGTGCACGGTTCCTGTGTGCCCAGCCCTACCACGGTACCTGCAAGGGTAGCTCTGTATCCTGGGAGGGGCCTGACCACGAGAGCCCCATGGGCTGCAGGGGACTTGCCCAGGGAACCCCATGTCCTGGGAGGGGCCTGACCACGAGAGCCCCGTGGGCTGCACTGGGGGTGGGGTACCTGCTCGGGTGAGCTCCATATCCTGCGATTGGCCTGACCTCGATAGCCCCATGGGCTGCTGGAGTCCTGGTAAAGGATGTAAGGACAGTCAGTGAAGCCACCGAGGATATACCTCCAGTAGTTCCTAAATGCTACAGCCTGCTGGTCATTTTACCAACCACCAGGACTTGGTATTCTGTATTAGTCTTCAATGATGCCTTCTTCTGTATTCCATTAGTCCCAGAGTCACAAGACATTTTGGCTTGTGAGTGGCAGGACTCAACATAAAACTAAAACAATACTTCCAGGCTGTCTTGCCCCAAGGGTTCAAAAATTCCCACACCATCTTTGGGGAAAGCTCAGCTAAAGACCTAAAAGTTCTACCTCTGGAAAAGGAAACACTCCTTCAATATGCAGACGACATTCTGATCGCCAGCCCTACTAAGGAGGCCTCCGAACTACCAAGCCAATAAAGGATAGAAGTTGTCCACGAAAAAGCTCAAATATCACAGACTACGGTGACCTGCCTGGGCTTCATTCTCACAGAAGGTCGGAGAAGCCCATCCCAGGAAAGGGAAGAAACAATTTACAGCCTTACCCCTTTCTGAAACTAGAAGACAGCTTAGGGGTTCCTGGGGAAGCCAGGGTTTCCTGCCTCTGGATCCCTAACTACAGTCTACTAGCTGGGCCTCTATATGAAACACTGAAAGGAAAAGATGATGATCCTTTTGAATAGAATCCAGAAGTGGCCTTTCAAGAATGGAAAGAGCAGTCAATTCAGACCCTTGCCCTGGAACTCCCTAATTTAGCTAAACCCTTTGACCTTTACATTCCTGGTGAAAGGTGAATCGCCATTGGAGTATTAGTGAAAAAACTGGGACCACTTGAAATGGAACAATGCAAGAATGCCATCCAGGTAGGATAAACTACGGTCACCAAGGGACTTGGCCCACCGCCACATCTGGCCAAGATACTGGCAGTATCTAAAAACCTGGAAATCAGCAGCCCAAAAGGCCACCTCCCTCCTAAGGGTAAAGGACCCCACGTGGTGATCCTAACCCCCAACCATGCCCTGAAGTTGCAGGGTTTGCTCCGTGGGCACACTGACCTCGAGTGTGGAGGTCCTCCAACTCCAACCTCCAGAGAGATAACCGGGAGCAACGGGGCACCATGACAACTCGTGTGATCATCATTTGACCTGGAGTTTCTCTCATAAAACAACAAGAGTGTGTCTCAAAAGAGTAGACTACTGCTTGCAGGACTTACTGCACCTGGAGGGGAGCTAATAATCTTGGCAGGGGAACCGTATATCACGCTGTCACCATAGAAAAGCCTACAGACACCGTGATGATGGTGGCCAATAAGACCGGCTGGACTCCTGTTTACTTCAAAAGGCTGTTGACTCAGTGGGCATCATGGTCCTTCATCACCACTGACCCTGGACTGTCTGGGAGTTGAGCGGGCAGGGTCCTGACACCTGGTGCTGTTTTTACGTTAATTCAGGGGCCTAATTGAAGAAAGCGCAGACTGTTGGTCAGAGCATCTAGGCTGGCAGAAACGGTCAGCCTAAGGTGGCCCAACAAATGTGGGGCGGGGTGAAACTGGACCTCACAGCGTCACTGCACATCTCCTTCCTGGACCCTTAAAGGTCATTAGAATCTATAACACTTCCAATAGTGGTGCTCAGGCGGACGAGCATGGAGGCAGGGGACCTGGGGACAATCAACATCACCTGGAGACTGCTGGGAAGAAGTTCTGACCCTCGCCCACAAGTATGAGGGCTCCTAACTCAGCACTGAGCAGTTACAGAAGAAAGGTCTGCACCCTCAGCACTCCAAGAATGAGGAAGGGGACAAAAGGCAGAAGAGAGGTTTGTCCCAGGCAAAGCCCCTTAAAAATCCCTGGGAGATAAAAATAGAATCTGGGCAATAAAATAAAGTCTAACCATTTTTATCCTTTGTGCTTTGTCTAATTTCACGTGCTCCTAGGGTCCCGCATACAGAGGTTCCACACCCGGCACTTCAGACCAGATTTCCTAGTGCAGAATGGCTGGGTTGACACATCAGCTCCTGGGGCCCAGTGCAGACTCTGCGATATAGAGCCTGAGCTGTAGCCAACAGGGCCCTCGAGAGTTCCACCGCTTCCCTCCCACTGACTCTGACAGGATCTCTACACAGCAGCCCAGCCCACAGCCCACAGGGTAGCACATGCTCTCACCTCTCCATTCTCTGATCAAAATATAAAGTTTCCTTTGCTTCTGAACCAAACTCAGTCTCAATCTGTTGGCTCCAGTGACACTGGGCAGGGGGACACTTGTTGGGGTCCACTCTGGAGGATCAGTAACAGAAATTGAGAACATTGTAACTTTAATGAACAGATGTGTGAGCCATACTGTAATTAACAGAGAACAGTGTATAAGATGTTATACACTGTTAGAAATAAGATGTTTCTAACACTTCCATTTGATATTTCCATCACTTTCTTATAAGCAAGTTCAGTGAAAATGTTTGTCTTATGTGTCAGGTCAATATTAGAGAAACGAAGTGATTTCTTTCCAAGCGTGTACATCTAATAATCTTGGTTAAAGCTTCAATCTTGTTTTAAATGCTTTTCCATTGAAAATGATACCTCTCTTTCAGCTTCCCCATTTCTGAGAAGTATAATATCTTATAATTTATTATTACCAAAGGGGAAAGGGTGGGAGGAGGGATAAATTAACAGTTTGGGATTAACACATACACAATGCTATGTATAAAATCGATCATCAACAAGGAACTACTGTATAGCACAGGGAACTACACTCAATATTTTGCAATAACCTATAAGGGGAAACGATCTGAAAAAGAATAGATATTTTTATTGACATCATCTATCACTGACAGTTAAAATCGAACCTAAGGGAAGCCGGTGGTGAGTGTTTCTGACCCTGAAGACTTCAATCATCTAAAGTTTGGACTCTGCCTACTTCCCAAGGCCCTTAATGAACATATGTGTAGCCGTAGCTTAAAAAATCCCCCCGTTTGGGTTGCGGAGAGACACTGATTTTGAAAAAGCCCTGGTGTTCTCCTCACATGAATGGGACCCTTCCTACAGCTAAAACATGCCTCTCACACAGAGGATGGTATACCGTCTGATCGGGAAGAGTTTGGAAAAGGAATCTCATCTCCTCATCACTTGGTGCTCGGGTTCACCCATCCAGAGTCTTTACTAACAGTCTCCTCACTTGGAGATGTCAGCACTGTCAACATCCTGTTGTGCACAGTTTGGAATTTGTCCAGAGGATGAATCGGAAGGAGGAGGAACAATGAGAGACAAGTCCTAGGTGTTCAGACAGGCACATGTCACTCTAATTTCCAATCAGGAAGACAAATTAACCAAAGGCTATGGTTGCCCATGGAAACAGAATAGGGCTTGAGGAAATCCCGCTGCTTTGTGACCAGTTCCCATAAACACAAGTGGAAAAATGGAACTCAGGGGCACAAAATTCACGAAATTGCAGAGCTCAAAATATCTATCACTGAAAAATGTCTTGAGGAAGGTCAGAAAAAAGGACTTGTAAGCAACAGAGAATGGCAGGATAGGGATTGGAAGAGGTAGAAAGGACTCGCCATTAAGCACAAGAAAAGGGGCTGAACATTGCCAACATTGCAGTTGGCCAAAAAGGGTGTATGCATCTTTTTCTGTATAAATTCAAGAAAAGGGCATACACTTTTTTAGCCAACCAAACAGGTGGGCACTGGAAATCAATACTACAAAACATATCACTTTGCATCAGTCAGAAGAGCCATCCTCATAAAGTGTAAACACCAGAAATGCAGGACAGGGCAAGGAGAAAAGGGAGCACTGTGAGGCTTATAGTGGAAATGTATGTTGCCAACGTTCACTCTGGAGAAGTGTATTGTGTTTACTAAAGCATCTAAAAAATGAGCTACAGAGCACAGGGCACTTGCACTCATGGACGTATATCTTGGGAAAAACAAAAATGGGGAGGACACAGGCACGCCAAAGTTTACCGCCTCTCTGTTTAAAAGATCCTCGACTAGGATATAACATAAATGTCTCTGGAGGGAAAAAATGGATAGAGATGAGGTACTTCGGTAGAGTGGAATATTACTCAGCCCGGAAAATAATGAAATATTGCCATTTGTAACAACTCCAGAGGACTTAAGTATGATCATAAAAAGTCACAAAATACTAAAAGAAAAACACATAAGATATCACTAATACATGGAATATAAACTTGGCTACACATGCACTGAATTACAAAACAGAACAGGGTCTCAAATTAAGAAAACCAACTTATGCTTTCTTATGGAGAAAGGTGAGTTGGGGTGCTGCATAAAACCAGAGATTGAAATTAGCACAGATACCGTTCCAAAAGCCAAATATGTAATAGACAAGACCTACTCCTTGCTCAACGAAGTGGACTCAACACCACATATTCAACACTTAGGAATATACCTGACTGGTAACAACCTTAAAACCCATGGATTTATATGTCTCCATAAGAGAATCAAGCATGTGTACAGCGGCAAAAACGCAGCAGTGAAAATCCGATAAATCCCATTACCAAAATAAATTTTAAACACAAAACAAAATGACAGTGAAATAGACAAGAATTCTTAAATAAATAACTGAGGGCTTGTGATGCAAAATGCATTTACCACATCGACACCCAGAGCTGGTGAGACATAGGGCTGGACACTTCGGGCTGATAGCATTGGTGAGGATTGGTGAGCAAATGCAGACCGCTTGAAGTCATACTGCATGACACCCATTCCATGGGTCCCAACTCTCCAGGTTTAAGCGAATCTTCCTTCAGCTAAAACATACATGGGAAACACAGAGTATGGTCCGCCATGTGATTGAGAAAAGTTTTTAAATGCATCTCAGTTTTTGTCCCCTGGTATTCAGTTTCACCATTCCAGACGCTTTACTAACACTCTCCCCACTTGGAGAGTCAGTGCCTTTAACCTCCTCTTTGGCACAGTTTGCGATTTCTGCGCAAGATGAACAGGAATAGGGAGAACCAAAGAGAGACTAGCTGTAGGTGTCTGCACAGGCAAATGTATTGCTCATTTCCCACAAGGAAAAAGAATTAGCCAAAGGCTCAGCGTGCCTGCCGGAACCAGATTAGGGCCTGAAGCAATCCTGTGGTTTTGGGGCCAGCTCACAAGAAAGCTTGCTGAAGAAAGGAGCTCAGGGGCACTGTAAATCACAAACCTACAGAGTTGTAAATGACAGCTATCTTCCAGAAATATATTGAAGTAAGCCTGCAAAGAGGACTTGAAAGCGGGGCTGAATTTCAGGAAAGCTATTTCAGGGGATAGACTGGTATTGCACTTAAAGCATAGGAAAAGAGGCAGATCGTCGACAATGATGCACTCGGCCAAAAAGTGCGTATGCGTTTTTTCCTGAATATATTCAGGAAAAAACGCATACGCACTTTTTGGCCAACCAAGCAAGCCTATGAAGGAAATCTGCACTACAATGAAGTCTCACTGCCCCCCAGTCAAAAGGGCCATCTGAAAAAAGTGTAAAATCCAGAAATGCAGGACAGGCCATGGAGAACAGGGAGCCTTGTTATGCTGATGGACAGGATGTAAATTGCCAACAGCCGCTCTGGAGATGTGTATGGTGTTTCCTGAAATACGTAAGAAACGAAGCAACACAGCCTATGGCACTTACACTTATGGTCCTATAGCTTAGAGAAATTAAAATCAAAAACACACAGCCACCCCAAATTTTGGGACGGCTCTGTTTACAAGAACCTCGTCTATGGTACAAGTTAAATATCCCAGAAAGCGAAAAATGGATAAAGAAATTGTGGTATGTACGTAAAATGGAATATCACTGAGCAATGAAATCTATGTCATCAGGCCCGTAGCGGCATAGTGGGTGGATTCGGGTACGGTGATTCTACGTGAAATAAGTCACACAGAAAGAGAAACATCATTAGATATGACTAATACACGGGATGTAAACTTGACTACACATGAACTGAATTACAATAGAGAACAGGGTCTCAAAGTTAGAAATACAACTTGCGCTTGCTTATGGGGAAAGGTGAGTTGGGGTGCCGGATGAAACCAGAGATTTAAATTAGCACAGATACCGTTCCATAAGCCAAACTTCTAATAGACAAGACCTACCCCTTGCTTAAAGAAATGGACTCAACACCACATATTCAACGCCTAGGAATATATCTGACTAGGAAGAAACTTAAAACCCATGGATTTATATGTCTCAGTAAGTGAATCAAATGTGTGTACAGACGGATAAACGCAGCAGTGAAAATCCGATAAATCCCAGTATCAAAATAAATTTCGAAAACAAAACACAATGACAGTGAAATAGAGAGCAATTCTTAAATAATTCACTCAGGGCTTGTGATGCAACCTGGATTTACCACATCTACACCCAGAGCTGGGTGAAACATAAAGATGGATACTTCAGGATGATAGCATTAATGAGGTACAGTGAGCAAATGCAGACCGTTTGGTCATACTGCATGGTACTCATTCCATGGGTCCCAACTCTCCAGGTACAAGGGATTCTTCCTTCAGCTAAAACATGCATGGGAAACCCAGAGTATGGTCCACCGTGTGATTCGGAAACGTTTCTAAATGCATCTCAGTTTTCGTCCCCTGGTATTCGGGTTCACCATTCCAGACGCTTTACTAACTCTCTCCCCACTTGGAGAGTCAGTTCCTTTAACCTCCTGTTTGGCACAGCTTGCAATTTCTGTGCAAGATGAACAGGAATAGGGAGAAGCAATAAGAGACTAGCTGTAGGTGTCTGCACTGGTAAATGTGACGCTCATTTCCCACCAGGAAGAGGAATTAAACAAAGGCTCAGCGTGCCCTGCCATAAACACATTAGGCCTTGAAGCAATAATGGGATTTGTTGCCCAGCTCACAAGAAAGCGAGTTGAAGAAAGGAGCTCAGGGGCACTGTAATTCACAAACCTGCAGAGTTATAAATGACAGCTATCCTCCAAAAATATACTGAAGTAAGCCTGCGAAGGGGACTTGAAAGCGTGGCAGAATTTCAGGAAAACGATTTCAGGGGGTAGACTGGAATTGCACTTAAAGCATAGGAAAAGAGGCAGAATGTCGACAATGATGCCCTTGGCCAAAAAGGGTGTATGCGTTTTTACCTGAATATATTCAGGAAAAAACGCATATGCCCTTTTTGGCCAACCAAGCAAGCCTGTAAAGGAAATCTGCACTACATTGAAGTCTCACTACCCCCCAGTCAAAACGGCCATCTGAAAAAAGTGTAAAATCTAGAAAGGCAGGACAGGCCATGGAGAAGAGGGAGCATTGTTTTGCTGATGGGCGGGATGTAAATTGCCAACAGCCACTCTGGAGAAGTGTATGGTGTTTCCTGAAACACGTAAGAAACGAAGCAACACAGCCTATGGCACTTCCACTTATGGTCCTATAGCTTAGGGCAATTAAAATCAAAAACACACAGCCACCCCAAAGTTTGGGACGGCTCTGTTTACAAGAACCTCGTCTACGGTACAAGTTCAATATCCCAGAAAGCGAAAAATGGATAAAGAAGTTGTGGTACGTACGTACAATGGAATATCACTCAGCAATGAAATCTCTGACATCAGGCCCGAAGTGGCATACTGAGTGGCTTCAGGTACGGTGATACTACGTGAAATAAGTCACAGAGAAAAAGAAACATCATAAGATATGACTAATACACGAGATGTAAACTTGACTACACATGAACTGAATTACAATAGAGAACAGGGTTTCAAATTTAGAAAAACAACTTTCGCTTGCTTATGGGGAAAGGTGAGTTAGGGTGCCGCATAAAACCAGAGATTGAAATTAGCACAGACTCCGGCCCATATGCCAAATATATAATAGAAAAGACATACACTAACCTTTACCCGAAGCCTTAACATTACCCGTTCCCTATTCCTAACCCATACGCTAACACTAACCCGTACCCTAACACGTACTCTCACCCTAAACCGTTGTTGTATGGTAACCTGTCCGCTAAATCGTCCTCATCCCCTAACCCTAACCCTAACCATAACCCGTACCCTAAAACCTACACTCACCCTAAACCGTTGCTGTACCCTAAACTGTCACCTAAATCGTCCTCGTCCCCTAACCCTAACCCTAACCATAACCCTAAACCTAACCCTTACCCGAAGTCTTATGCTAAACCGTCACCTAATCCTAAACCGTACGCTAACACTAACCCGTACCCTAACACGTAGGCTCAACCTACACGGTTGTCGTATCCTAATCTGTATCCTAAACCGTCCCCGTCGCCTAAACATAACCCTAACCCTAACCCTTACCCGAAGCCTTCCACTAACACGTCCCCAATCCTAACACGTACGCTAACACTATCCCGTACCCTAACACGTACGCTCAACCTAAACCGTTCTCCTACACTAACCTGTCCGCTAAACCGTCCCCATCCCCTAACCCTAACCCTAACCTTAACCATAACACTAAACCTTACCCGAAGCCTTACACTTACCCGTCCCTTTATCCTAACCCATAGGCTATCACTAACCCATACTCTAACATGTACGCTCACCCTAAAACATGGTCGTACGCTAAACTGTACTCAAACCGTCCCCGTCCCCTAACCCTAACCCTAATCCTAACACTAACCCTAACCCTTACCCGAAGCCTTACCCTAACCCGTCCCCTAATCCTAACCCATACGCTAACACTAACCCGTACCCTAACACGTACGCTCACACTAAAGCGTTGTCGTACCCTAACCTGTCCCCTAAACCGTCCCGTCCCCTAACCCTAACTTTAACCCTAACCCTAACCCTTACCCGAAGCCTTAAACTAACCCGTCCCCTAATCCTAACCCGTACGCTAACACTAACACGTACCCAAACACGTACGCTCACCCTAAACCGTTGTCATACCCTAAACTGTCCCCTAAACGGTCCCCGTCCCATAACCCTAACCCTAGCCCTAACCCTAACACTAACCCTAACCCAAACACTTACCCGAAGCCTTAACCTAACCCATCCCATAATCCTAACCCGTACGCTAACACTAACCCATATCCTAACACGTACGCTCACGCTAAACAGTTGTCGTACCCTAACCTGTCCCCTAAACCGTCCCCGTCACCTAAATCTAACCCTTATCCTAACCCTTACCCGAAGGCATAACCTAACCCGTCCCCTAATCCTAACTCGTACGCTAACACTAAACCGTACCCTAACACGTAGGCTCACCGTAAACCGTTGTCGTACACTAACCTGTCCCCTAAACCGTCCCCATCCCCTAACCCTAACCCTAACCCTAACCGTAACCCTTACCCGAAGCCTTACCCTAACCCGTCCACTAATCCTAACGCGTACGCTAAAACTAACCCATACCCTAACAGGTACGCTCACTTTAAACTGTTATCGTACCCTAACCTGTCCCCTAAACCGTCCCCTTACCTTAACGCTAACCCTAACACTAACCATAACCATAACACTAACCATTACCCGAAGCCTTAACCTAACCCGTCCCCTAATTCTACACCGTACGTTAACACTAACCCATACCCTAACACGTACAATCACCCTAAACCGTTGTCGTACACTAACCTGTCCGCTAAACCGTCCCCATCCCCTAACACTAACCCTAACTCTAACCCTAAACCTTACCCGAAGCCTTACCCTAACCCGTCCCGTAATCCTAACCCGTACGCTAACACTAACCCGTACCCTAACACGTACGCTCACCCTATACCGTTGTCGTACCTTAACCTGTC
This sequence comes from Phocoena phocoena, assembly GCF_963924675.1. NCBI lineage: Eukaryota > Metazoa > Chordata > Mammalia > Artiodactyla > Phocoenidae > Phocoena > Phocoena phocoena. The sequence continues at coordinate 122,459,660 of NC_089219.1, forward strand.
TCCTAAACCGTCCCCATCCCCTAACCCTAACACTAATCCTAACCCTAACCCTAACCCTAACCCTTACCCGAAGCCTTGCCCTAAGCCGTACCCTAATCCTAACACGTACGCTAACACTAACCGGTACCCTAACACGTACGCTCAATCTAAACCATTGTCATACCCTAACCTGTCCCCTAAACCGTCCCCGTCCCCTAACCCTAACCCTTACCCTAAACCTAACCCTAACCCTAACCCTAACCCTTACCCGAACCCTTACACTAACCTGTCCCCTAATCCTAACCCGTACGCTAAACTAACCCGTACCCTAACAGGTACGCTCACCCTAAACCGCTGTCGTACCCTAACCTGTCCTCTAAACCGTCCCCGTCCCCTAACCCTAACCCTAACCCAACCCTAACCCTAAACCTAACACTTAACAGAAGCCTTACCCTAACCCGTCCCCTAATCCTAACCCGTAGGCTAACACTAACCCGTACCCTAAGACCTACGCTCAACCTAAAGCGTTGTCGTACCCTAACCTGTACCCTAAACCGTCCCCGTCCCCTAACCCTAAAGCTAACCTTAACCCTAACCATAAACTTACCCGAAGCCTTACACAAACCCGTCCCCTAATACTAACCCGTACGCTAACACTATCCCATACCCTAACACGTACGCTCACCCTAAACCGTTGTTGTACCCGAAACTGTCCCCTAATCCGTCCCCATCCCCTAACCCTAACCCTAACCGTAACCCTAACCCTAACCCTAACCCTTACCCGAAGCCTTACCCTAACCCGTCCCGTAATCCTAAACCGTACGCTAACACTAACCCGTACCCTAACACGTACGCTCGCCCTATACCGTTATCGTACCTTAACCTGTCTCCTAAACCGTCCCCATCCCGTAACCCTAACCCTAACCCTAACCCTAACCCTTACCCGAAGCCTTACCCTAAGCCGTACCCTAATCCTAACACGTACGCTAACACTAACCGGTACCCTAACACGTACGCTCAATCTAAACCGTTGTCATACCCTAACCTGTCCCCTAAACCGTCCCCGTCCCCTAACCCTAAACCTTACCCTAAACCTAACCCTAACCCTAACTCTAACCCTTACCCGAAGCATTACCCTAACCCGTCCAATAATCCTAACCCGTACGCTAACACTAACCCGTACCATAACACGTACGCTCACCCGAAATCGTTGTCGTAACCTAACCTGTCCCCTAAACCGTCCCCGTCCCCTAACACTAACCCTAAACCTAACCCTAAACCTAAACCTTACCCGAAGCCTTACCCTAACCCTACCCCTAATCCTAACCCGTACGCTAACACTATCCCGTACCCTAACACATACGCTCACCCTAAACTGTTGTCGTACCCTAACCTGTCCCCTAAACCGTCCCCATCCCCTAACCCTAACCCTAACATTAACATTAACCCTAACCCTTACCCGAAGCCTTACCCTAACCCGTCACATAATCCTAACCCGTACGCTAACACTAACCCATACACTAACACGTACGCTCACCCTAAACGGTTGTCGAACCCTAACCTGTCGCCTAAACGGTCCCCGTCCCCTAACCCAGCCCTAACCCTAACCCTAAACCTAACCCTAACCCTTACCCTAAGCCTTACCCTAACCCGTCCCATAATCCTAACCTGTATGCTAACACTAACCCGTACCCTAACACGTACGCTCACCCTAAACCATTGTCGTACCCTAACCTGTCCCCTAAACCGTCCGCGTCCCCTAACCGTAACCCTAACCCTCACCCTAACCCTAACCCTTACCCGAAGCCTTACACTAACCCGTCCCCTAATCCTAACCCGTACGCTAACACTAAACCATACCCTAACACGTACGCTCACCCTAAACCATTGTCATACCATAACCTGTTCCCTAAACCGTCCCTGTCCCCTAACCTTATCCCTAACCCTAACCCTAACCCTTACCCGAAGCCTTACACTAACCCGTCCCCTAATCCTAACCTGTATGCTAACACTAACCCATACCCTAACACGTTCGCTCACCCTAAACCATTGTCATACCCTAACCTGTCCCCTAAACCGTCCGCGTCCCCTAACCCTAACCTTAACCCTAACCCTAACCCTAACCCTAACCCTTTCCCGAAGCGTTACACTAACCCGTCCCCTAATCCTAACCCGTACGCTAACACTAAACCGTACCCTAACACGTACGCTCACCCTAAACCATTGTCGTACCATAACCTGTTCCCTAAACTGTCCCCGTCCCCTAACCCTAACACTAACCCTAACCCTAACCCTAACCCTAACCCTAAGCCTTACCCTAACCCATCCCCTAATCATAACACGTACGCTAACACTAACCCATACCCTAACACGTAGGCTCACCCTAAACCGTTGTCGTACACTAACCTGTCCCCTAAACCATCCCCGTCCCCTAACCCTAACCCTAAACCTAACCCTTACCCAAAGACTTACCCTAACCTGTCCACTAATCCTAATGCGTACGCTAAAACTAACCCATACCCTAACACGTACGCTCACCTTAAACTGTTATCGTACCATAACCTGTCCCCTAAACCGTCCCCGTCCCCTAACCCTAACCCTAACCGTAACCCTAACCCTAACCCTAACCCTTACCCGAAGCCTTACCTTAACCCGTCCCCTTATCCTACTCCGTACGTTAACACTAACCCGTACCCTAACACGTACGCTCACCCTAAACCTTTGTTGTACCCTAAACTGTCCCCTAAACCGGCCCCGTCCCCTAACCCTAACCCTCACACTAACCCTAAACCTTACCCGAAGCCTTACCCTAACCCGTCCCCTATTCCTAACCCGTACGCTAACACTAAACAGTACCGTAACACGTACGCTCACCCGAAACCGTTGTCGTAACCTAACCTGTCCCCTAAACCGTCCCCGTCCCCAAACACTAACCCTAAACATAACCCTAAACCTAAACCTTACCCGAAGCCTTACCCTAACCCAACCCCTAATCCTAACCCGTACGCTAACACTATCCCGTACCCTAACATGTACGCTCACCCTAAACCGTTGTCATACCCTAACCTGTCCCCTAAACCGTCCCCATCCCCTGACCCTAACCCTAACATTAACATTAACCCTAACCCTTACCCGAAGCCTTACCCTAACCCGTCCCATAATCCTAACCCGTACGCTAACACTAACCCGTACCCTAACACGTACGCTCACCCTAAACGGTTGTCGTACCCTAACCTGTCGCCTAAACGGTCCCCGTCCCCTAACCCAGCCCTAACCCTAACCCTAAACCTAACCCTAAACCTTACCCTAAGCCTTACCCTAACCCGTCCCATAATCCTAACCTGTATGCTAACACTAACCCGTACCCTAACACGTATGCTCACACTAAACCATTGTCGTACCCTAACCTGTCCCCTAAACCGTCCGCGTCCCCTAACCGTAACCCTAACCCTCACTCTAACCCTAACCCTTATTCGAAGCCTTACACTAACCCATCCCCTAATCCTAACCTGTATGCTAACACTAACCCGTACCCTAACACGTTCGCTCACCCTAAACCATTGTCGTACCCTAACCTGTCCCCTAAACCGTCCGCGTCCCCTAACCCTAACCCTAACCCTAACCCTAACCCTAACCCTTACCCGAAGCCTTACACAAACCCGTCGCCTAATCCTAACCCGTACGCTAACACTAAACCGTACCCTAACACGTACGCTCACCCTAAAACATTGTCGTACCATAACCTGTTCCCTAAACTGTCCCCGTCCCCTAACCCTAACACTAACCCTAACCCTAACCCTAACCCTAACCCGAAGCCTTACCCTTACCCATCCCCTAATCATAACACGTACGCTAACACTAACCCATACCCTAACACGTAGGCTCAACCTAAACCGTTGTCGTACACTAACCTGTCCCCTAAACCATCCCCGTCCCCTAACCCAAACCTAAACCTAACCCTTACCCAAAGCCTTACCCTAACCTGTCCACTAATCCTAACGCGTACGCTAAAACTAACCCATACCCTAACACGTACGCTCACCTTAAACTGTTATCGTACCCTAACCTGTCCCCTAAACCGTCCCCGTCCCCTAACCCTAACCCTAACCGTAACCCTAACCCTAACCCTAACCCTTACCCGAAGCCTTACCCTAACCCGTCCCCTTATCTTACTCCGTACGTTAACACTAACCCGTACCCTAACACGTACGCTCAACCTAAACCTTTGTTGTACCCTAAACTGTCCCCGAAACCGTCCCCGTCCCCTAAACCTAACCCTCACACTAACCCTAAACCTTACCCGAAGCCTTACCCTAACCCGTCCCATAATCCTAACCCGTACGCTAACAATAACCCGTACCCTAACACGAACGCTCACACTAAACCATTGTCGTACCCTAAACTGTCAACTAAACCGTCCCCTAACCCTAACCCTAACCCTAACCCTAACCCTAACCCGAAGCCTTACCCTAACCCGTCCCCTAATCCTAACACGTACGCTAACACTAACCAGTACCCTAATACGTACGCTCACCCTAAACCGTTGTCATACCCTAAACTTTCCCCTAAAACGTCCCCATCCCCTAACCCTAACCCTAGCCCTAACTATAACCCTAACCCATACCCGAAGCCTTATTCTAACCCGTGCCCTAATCCTAACGCGTACGCTGACACTAACCAGTACCCTAACACCTACGCTCACCCTAAACCGTTGTCGTACCCTAAACTGTCCCCTAAACTGTCCCCATCCTCTAACCCTAACCCTAACCCTAAACCTAACACTTACCCAAAGCCTTACCCTATCCCATCCACTAATCCTAACCCGTACACTAACACTAACCCATACCTTAACACGTACGCTCACCCTAAACCGTTGTCGTAAACTAACGTGTCCCCTAAACCGTCCCCGTCCCCTAACACTAACCCTAACCCTAAACCTAACCCTAACCCTTACCCGAAGACTTACCCTAACACATTCCCTAATCCTAACCCGTACGCTAACACTAACCCGTACCCTAACACGTACGCTCACCCTAAACCATTGTCGTACACTAACATGTCCCCTAAACCGTTCCAGTCCCCTAACCCTAACATTAACCCTAACCCTAACCCTCACCCTAAACCTTACCCGAAGCCTTACCCTAACCCGTCCCCTAATCCTACACCGTACGTTAACACTAACCCGTACCCTAACACGTACGCTCACCCTAAATCGTTGTTGTACCCTAAACTGTCCCCTAAACCGTCCCCATCCCCTAACCCTAACCCTAACACTAACCCTAAACCTTACCCGAAGCCTTACCCTAACCCGTCCCCTAATCCTAACCCGTACGCTAACAATAACCCGTACCCTAACACGTACGCTCACACTAAACCATTGTCGTACCCTAACCTGTCCCCTAAACCGTCCCCACCCCTAATCCTAACCCTAACCCTAACCCTAACACTTACCCGAAGCCTTACACTAACCCGTCCCCTAATCCTAACGCGAACGCTAACACTAACAAGTACCCTAAGACGTACGCTCACCCTAAATGGTTATCGTACCCAAACCTGGCCCCTAAAACGTCCCCATCCCCTAACACTAACCCTAGCCCTAACTCTAACCCTAACCCTTACCCGAAGCCTTACCCTAACCCGTCCCCTAATCCTAACGCGTACGCTAACACTAACCAGTACCCTAACACGTACGCTCACCCTAAACTGTTGTCGTACACTAACCTGTCCCCTAAACCGTCCCCATCCCCTAACCCTAACCCTAACCCTAACTCTAACCCTACACCTTAGCCGAAGCCTTACCCTAACCCGTCCCCTAATCCTAAACCGTACGCTAACAGTAACCTGTACCCTAACACGTACGCTCACCCTAAACCTTTGTCTTAACCTATCCTGTACCCTAAACCGTCCCCGTCCCCGTCCCCATCCACTAACCCTAACCCTAACCCTACCCCTATCCATTACCCGAAGCCTTACCCTAACACATTCCCTAAACCTAACCCGTACGCTAACACTAACCCGTACCTTAACACGTACGCTAACCCTATACCGTTGTCGTACCCTAACGTGTCTACTAAACCTTCCCCGTCCCCTAACCCTAACCCCAACCCTAACCCTTACCCCAAGCCTTACCATAACCCGTCCCCTAATCCTAACACATACGTTAACACTAACCAGTACCCTAACACGTACGCTCACCCTAAACCATTGTCGTACCCTAACCTGTGCCCTAAACTGTCCAGGTCCCCTAACCCTAACCCTAACCCTAATCCTAGCCCTTACCCTAAGCCTTACGCTAACCCGTCCCCAATCCTAACCCGTACTCTAACAGTAACCTGTACCCTAACACGTACGCTCACCCTAAACCATTGTCGTACCCTAACCTGTCCCCTAAACCGTCCCCATCCCCTAACCCTAACCCTAACACTAATCCTTAACCTAAATCTAACCCGAAGCCTTACCCTAAGCCGTCACCTAATCCTAACCCGTACGCTAACACTAACCCGTACCCTAACACGTACGCTCACCCTAAACCGTTGTCGTACCCTAACCTGTCGCCTAAACCGTCCCCGTCCCCTAACCCTAACCCTAACCCTAACCCTAACCCTAACCCTTACCCGAAGCCTTATCCTTACCCGTCCCCTAATCCAAATCTGTACGCTAACACTAACCCGTACCCTAACACTTACGCTCACCGTAAAACGTTGTCGTACCGTAACCTGTCCCCTAAACCGTCCCCGTCCCCGTCCCCTAACCCTAACCCTAACCCTAACCCTTACCCAAAGCCTTACACTAACCCGTCCCCTAATCCTAAACCATACGCTAACGCTAACCAGTACCCTAACACGTACGCACAACCTAAAACGGTGTCGTACCCTAAACTGTCCCCTAAAGCGTCCCCGTCTCCTAACCCTAACCCTAATCCTAACCCTAAACCTAACCCTTACCCGAAGCCTTAAACTAACCCCTCTCCTAATCCTAACCCGTATGCTAACACAAACCCGTGCCCTAACACGTATGCTCACCCTAAACCTTTGTCGTACCCTAACCTGTACCCTAAACAGTCCCCGTTCCCAAACCCTAACCCTAACCCTAACTCTAACCATAACCCTTACCCGAAGCCTTACCCTAACCCGTCCCCTAATCCTAACCCATACGCTAACACTAACCCGTACCCTAACACGTACGCTCACCCTAAACCGTTGTCGTACCATAACCTGTCCCCTAAACCGTCCCCGTACATTAACCCTAACCTTAACCCTAACCCTAAACCTAACCCTTACCCGAAGCCTTACCCTAACCCGTCACCTAATCCTAAACTGTACGCTAACACTAACCTGTACCCTAACACGTACTCTCATCCTAAAACCTTGTCGTACCCTAACCTGTCCCCTAAACCGTCCCCGTCCCCGTCCCCTAACCCTAACTCTAACCCTAACCCTAACCCTTGCCCGAAGCCTTACCCTAACCCGTCCCCTAATCCTAACCCGTACGCTAACACTAACCCGTAACCTAACACGTACACTCACCCTAAACCGTTTTCGTACCCTAAACTGTCCCCTAAACCGTCTCCGTGTCCTAACCCTAACCCTAATCCTAACCCTAAACCTAAAACTTACCCGGAGCCTTACCCTAACCCGTCCCCTAATCCTAAAGCGTACGCTAACACTAACCCGTGCCCTAACACGTATGCTCACCGTAAACCGTTGTCGTACCCTAACCTGTCCCCTAAACAGTCCCCGTTCCCAAACCCTAAACCTAACCCTAACCCTAACCATAACCCTTACCCGAAGCCTTACCCTAACCCGTCCCCTAATCCTAACCCGTACGCTTACACTAACCCGTACCCTAACACGTACGCTCACCCTAAACCATTGTCGTACCCTAACATGTCCCCTAAACCGTCCCCATCTTCTAACCCTAACCCTAACCCTAACCCTAACCCTAACCCTTACCCGAAGCCTTACCCTAACCCGTCCCCTAATCCTAACCCGTACGCTAACACTAACCCATACCCTAACATGTACGTTCACCCTAAACCATTGTCATACCCTAACCTGTCCCCTAAACCATCCCCGTCCCCGTCTCCTAACCTTAACCTTAACCCTAAACCTAACCCTAAAACTTACCCGAAGACTTACACTAACCCGTCCCCTAATCCTAACCTGTACGCTAACACAAAACCATACCCTAACACGTACGCTCACCCTAAACCGTTGTCGTACCCTAACCTTTCCCCTAAACCGTCCCCGTCCCCTAACCCTAACCCTAATCCTAACCCTTACCCGAATCCTTACCCTAACCCGTCCCCTAATCCTAACCCGTACTCTAACACTAAACCATACCCTAACACGTACGTTCACCCTAAAACGTTGTCGTACCCTAACCTGTACCCTCAACCGTCCCCGTCCACTAACCCTAAACCTAAACCTAACCTTAACCCTAAGCCTTAGCCGAAGCCTTACCCTAACCCGTCCCCTAATCCTAACCCGTACACTAACACTAACCCGTACCCTAACACATACGCACCCCTAAACCGTTGTCGTACCCTAACCTGTCCCCTAAAACGTCCCCGTCCCCGTTCCCTAACCCTAACCCTAAACCTTACCCGAAGCCTTACCCTAATCCGTCCAATAATCCTAACCCGTACCCTAACACTAACCCGTACCCTAACACGTACGCTAACCCTAAACCATTGTTGTACCCTAACCTGTCCCCTAAACCATCCCCGTCCCCTAACCCTAACCCTAACCCTAACCATAACCCTTACCCGAAGCCTTACACTAACCCGTCCCCTTATCCTAACACGTTCGCTAACACTAACCCATACCCTAACACGTACGCTCACCCTAAATCGTTGTCATACCCTAACATGTCCCCTAAACCGTCCCCGTCCCCTAACCCTAACCCTAAACCTAATCCTAACCCTAACACTAACCCTTACCCAAAGCCTTACCCTAACCCGTCACCTAATCCTAACCCGTACGCTAACAGTAACCTGTACCCTAACATGTACGCTCACCCTAAACCGTTGTCGTACCCTAACCTTTCCCCTAAACCGTCCCCGTCCACTAACCCTAACCTTAACCCTAACCCTAACCCTAACCTTTACCCGAAGCCTTACCCTAACCCATCACCTAATCCTAACCCGTACGCTAACACTAAACCCTACCTTAACACGTACGCTCACCCTAAACCGTTGTCGTACCCTAACCTGCCGCCTAAACCGTCCCCGTCCCCGTCCCCTAACCCTAACCCTAACTCTTACCCGAAGCCTTATACATACCCGTCCCTTAATCCTAACCTGTACGCTAACACTAACCCGTACCCTAACACGTACGCTCACCCTAAACCATTGTCGTACCCAAACCTGTCCCCTAAAACATCCCCGTCCCCTAACCCTAACCCTAACCTTAACCCTAACCCTTACCCGAAGCCTTACCCTAACCCGTCCCCTAATCCTAACCCGTACGCTAACACTAACCCGTATCCTAACACGTACGCTCACCCTAAACCGTTTTCGTACCCTAAACTGTCACCTAAACCGTCCCTGCCTCCTAACCCTAACCCTAGTCCTAACCCTAACCCTTACCTGAAGCCTTACCCTATCCTGTCCCCTAATCCTAACCCGTACGCTAACACTAACTCGTGCCCTAACACGTATGCTCACCCTAAACCGTTGTCGTACCCTAAACTGTCCCCTAAACAGTCCCCATTCCCAAACCCTAACCGTAACCCTAACCCTAACCATAACCCTTACCCGAAGCCTTACCCTAACCCGTCCCTTAATCCTAACCCATATGCTTACACTAACCCGTACCCTAACAGGTACACTCACCCTAAACGATTGTCCTATCCTAACCTGTCCCCTAAACCGTCCCCGTCCTCTAACCCTAACCCTACCACTAACCCTAACCCTAACCCTTACCCGAAGCCTTACACTAACACATCCACTAATCCTAACCCGTACGCTAACACTAACCTGTACCCTTACACATACGTTCACCCTAAACCATTGTCGTACCCTAACCTGTCCCCTAAACCGTCCCCATCCCCGTCTCCTAACCTTAACCTTAACCCTAACCCTAACCCTAACACTTACCCGAAGACTTACACTAACCCGTCCCCTAATCCTAACCTGTATGCTAACACTAACCCTTACCCTAACACGTACGCTCACCCTAAACCGTTGTTGTACACTAACCTATCCCCTAAACCGTCCCCGTCCCCTAACCCTAACTCTAACCCTAACCCTAACCCTTACCGTAAGCCTTACAGTAACCCGTCCCCTAATCCTAACCCGTACACTAACACTAACCAGTACCCTAACACGTACACTCACCCTAAACCGTTGTCGTACACTAACCTGTCCCCTAAACCGTCCCCGTCCCCTATCCCTAACCCTAACCCTACCACTTACCCAAAGCCTTACCCTAAACCGTCCCCTAATCCTAACCCGTACGCTAACACTAATCCGTACTCTAATACGTAGGCTCACCCTAAACTGTTGTCCTACCCTAACATGTCCCCTAAACCATCCCCATCCCCTAACCCTAACCCTAACCCTAAACCTAATTCTTACCCAAAGCCTTACAATAACCCGTCCCCTAATGCTAACGCGTACGCTAAAACTAACCCATACCCTAACACGTACGCTCACCCTAAACAGTTGTCGTACCCTAAGCTGTCCCCTAAGCTGTCCCCTAAACCATCCCCATTCCCTAACCCTAACCCTAACCCTAAACCTAAGCCTAACCCTTACCTGAAGCCTTACCCTAACCCATCCCCAATCCTAACCCGTACGCTAACACTAACCTGTACCCTAACATGTACGCTCAACCTAAACCGTTGTCGTACCCTAACCTGTCCCCTAAACCGTCCCCGTCCCCTAACCCTAACCCTATCCCTAAACCTAACCCTTACCCGAAGCCTTACCCTAACCCGTCACCTAATCCTAACCCGTACGCTAAAACTAACCCATACCCTAAAACGTATGCTCACCCTAAAACGTTGCCGTACACTAACCTGTCTCCTAAACCGTCCCCGTCCCCTAAACCTAACCCTTACCCTAACCCTAACGCTTACCCGAAGCCTTACACTAACCCGTCCCCTAATCCTAAACCGTACACTAACACTAACCCGTACCCTAACACGTACGCTCACCATAAAACGTTGTCGTACCCTAACCAGTCCCCTAAACCGTCCCCGTCCCCTAACCCTAACCCTAACCCTAACCCTTACCCGAAGCCTTACACTAAACCGTCCCCTAAACCTAACCCGTACGCTAACACTAACACGTACCCTAACACTTACGTTCACCCTAAACCGTTGTCGTACGCTAACCTGTCTCCTAAACCGTCCCCGTCCCCTAACCCTAACCCTAACCCTAACCCTAACCCTAACCGGTACCCTAAAGTGTCCCCGCACCCGTCCCCTAACCCTAAGCCTAACCCTAACGCTAACACTTACCCGAAGCCTTACCCTAACCCATCCCCTAAACCTAACCCGTACGCTAACACTAACACGTACCCTAACATGTACGCTTACCCTAAACCATTGTCGTACCCTAACCTGTCCCCTAAACCGTCCCCGTCCCCTAACCCTAACCCTAACACTAACCGGTCCCCTATACCGTCCCCATCCCCGTCCCCTAACCCTAAGCCTAACCCTAACACTAACCATTAACCGAAGCCTTACCCGAACCCGTCCCATAATCCTAACCCGTACGCCAACACTAACCCATACCCTAACACGTACGCTCACCCTAAACCGTTGTCATACACTAACATGTCCCCTAATACTAACCCGTACGCTAACACTAACCCGTAGCCTAACACGTACGCTCACCCTAAAACTTTGCCGTACCCTAACCTGTCCTCTAAACCGTCCCCGTCCCCTAACCCTAACCCTAACCCTTACCTGAAGCCTTACCCTAACCCGTCCCCTAATCCTAACATGTACGCTAACACTAAACCGTACCCTAACACCTACACTCACCCTAAAACGTTGTCATACCCAAACCTGTCCCCTAAACCGTCCCCGTCCCCTAACCCTAACCCTAAACCTAACCCTAAACCTAACACTTACCCGAAGCCTTACCCTAACCCATCCCGTAATCCTAAACCATACACTAACACTATCCCGTACCCTAACACGTACGCTCACCCTAAACCGTTGCCTTACCCTAAACTGTCCCCTAAACCGTCCCCGTCTCCTAACCCTAACCCTAAACCTAACCCTAACCCTAAACCTTACCCGAAGCCTTACCCTAACCCGTCCCCTAATCCTAACCCGTATGCTAACACTAACACGTACACTAACGTACGCTCACCCTAAACCGTTTTCGTACACTAACCTGTCACCTAAACAGTCCCCGTCCCCTAATCCTAACCCTAACCCTAACCCTAACACTAAACCTTACCCGAAGCCTTACACTAACCCGTCCCCTAATCCTAACCCGTACGCTAACACTAACCCGTACCCTAACACGTACGCTCACACTAAATCATTGTCGTATCCTAACCTTTCCCCTAAACCGTCCCCCTCCCCTAACCATAACCCTAACCCTATCCCTAACGCTAACCCTTACCCGAAGCCTTAACCTAACACGTCACCTAATCCTAACCCGTACGCTAACACTAACCCGTACCCTAACACATACGCTCACCCTAAACCGTTGCCGTACCCTAACCTGTCTCCTAAACCGTCCCCGTCCCCTACACCTAACCCTAACCCTAACCCTATCACTTACCAAAGCCTTACACTAAACCGTCCCCTAATCCTAAACCGTACGCTAACACTAACCCGTATCCTAACACGTAGGCTCACCCTAAACTGTTGTCGTACCCTAACCTGTCCCTTAAAACGTCCCCGTACCCTAACCCTAACCCTAACCCTAACGCTAACCCTAACCCTTACCCAAAGCTTTACCCTAACACATCCCCTAATCCTAACCCATACGCTAACACTAACCCGTACCCTAACACGTACGCTCACCCTAAACCATTGTCATAGCCTAACCTGTCCCCTAAACCGTACCCGTCCCCGTCCCCTAACCCTAACCCTAACCCTAACACTTACCCGAAACCTTACACTAACCCGTCCCCTAATCCTATACTGTATGCTAACACTAAACCGTACCCTAACACGTACGCTCATCCTAAACAGTTGTCGTACCCTAACCTGTCCCCTAAACCGTCCCCGTCCCCTAACCCTAACCCTAAGCCTAAACCTTACGCGAAGCCTTACACTAATCCGTCCCCTAATCCTAACGCGTACCCAAACACTAACCCGTACCCTAACACGTACGCTAACCCTAGATCGTTGTCGTACCCTAACCTGTCCCCTAAACCATCCCCGTCCCCTAACCCTAACCCTAACCGTAATCCTAACCCTTACCCGAAGCCTTACACTAACCCGTCCCCTAATCCTAACAGGTTCGCTAACACTAACCCATACCCTAAAACGTACGCTCACACTAAATCGTTGTCATACACTAACCTGTCCCCTAAACCGTCCCCGTCCCCTAACCCTAACACTAAGCCTAACCCTAACCCTAAAACTAACCCTTACCCGAAGCCTTACACTTACCCGTCACCTAATCCTAAACCGTACGCTAACACTAACCCGTACCCTAACACGTACGCTCACCCTAAACCGTTGTCGTACCCTAACATGTCCCTTAAATCCTCTCCGTCCCCTAACCCTAACCCTAACCCTAATCCTAGCCCTTACCCTAAGCCTTACGCTAACCCGTCGCTAATCCTAACCCGTACGCTAACAGTAACCTGTACCCTAACACGTACGCTCACACTAAACCGTTGTCGTACCCTAAACTGTCCCCTAAACCGTCCCCGTCCCCTAACCCTAAGCCTAACCCTAATCCTTACCCTAACCCGAAGCCTTACACTAAGCCGTCCCCTAATCCTAATCCGTACGCTAACACTAACCCGTACCCTAACACGTACGCTCACCCTAAACCGTTGTCGTACCCTAACCTGTCCCCTAAACCGTCCCCGTCCACTAACCCTAAACTTAACCCTAACCCTAACCCTTACCCGAAGCCTTACCCTAACCCGTCACCTAAACCTAACCCGTACGCTAAAACTAACCCGTACCCTAAAACGTATGCTCACCCTAAACCGTTGCAGTACACTAACCTGTCTCCTAAACCGGCCCTGTCCCCTAAACCTAACCTTTACCCTAACCCTAATGCTTGCCCGAAGCCTTACCCTAACACATCACCTAATCCTAACCCGTACGCTAACACTAACCCGTACCCTAACACGTACGCTCACCCGAAACCGTTGCCGTACCCTAACCTGTCTCCTAAACCGTCCCCGTCCCCTAAACCTAACCCTAACCCTAACCCTATCGCTTACCAAAGCCTTACACTAACCCGTCCCCTAATCCTAAACCGTACGCTAACACTAACCCATACCCTAACACGTAGGCTCACCCTAAACTGTTGTCGTACCCTAACCTGTCCCCTAAACCGTCCCCGTACCCTAACCCTAACCCTAACCCTAGCCCTAACCATATCCGGTCCCCTAAACCGTCCCCGTCCCCGTCCCCTAACGCTAAGCCTAACCCTAACACTAACCCTTACCCGAAGCCTTACCCTAACCCGTGCCCTAAACGTAACCCTTACACTAACACTAACCAGTACCCTAACACATACGCTTAACCTAAACACTTGTCGTACACTAACCTGCCGCCTAAACCGTCCCCGTCCCCTAACCCTAACCCTAATCCTAACACTTACCCGAAGCCTTATATTTACCCGTCCCTTAATCCTAACCTGTACGCTAACACTAAACCCTACCCTAAAACATACGCTCACCCTAAAACGTTGTCGTACCCTAACCTGTCCCCTAAACCGTCCCCGTTCCCTAACACTAACCCTAACCCTAATCTTTACCCTAACCCTAACCCAAAGCCTTACCCTAAGCCGTCCCCTAATCCTAACCCGTACGCTAACACTAACTCGTGCCCTAACACGAATGCTCACCCTAAATCGTTGTCGTACCCTAAACTGTCCCCTAAACAGTCCCCGTTCCCAAACACTAACCCTAACCCTAACCCTAACCATAACCCTTACCCGAAGCCTTACACTAACCCGTCCCCTAATCCTAAACCGTACGCTTACACTAACCCGTACGCTAACACGTACACTCACCCTAAACCATTGTCCTACCCTAACCTGTACCCTAAACCGTCCCCATCCTCTAACCCTAACCCTAACACTAACCCTAACCCTAACCCTTACCCGAAGCCTTACCCTAACACATCCCCTAATCCTAACCCGTACGCTAACACTAACCTGTACCCTAACACGTTCGTTCACCCTAAACCATTGTCGTACCCTAACTTGTCCCCTAAACCGTCCCCGTCCCCGTCTCCTAACCTTAACCTTAACCCTAACCCTAACCCTAACACTTACCCGAAGACTTACACTAACCCGTCCCCTAATCCTAACCTGTATGCTAACACTAACACTTACCCTAACACGGACGCTCACCCTAAACCGTTGTCGTACACTAACCTATCCCCTAAACCATCCCCGTCCCCTAACCCTAACTCTAACCCTAACCCTAACCCTTACAGTAAGCCTTACCGTAACCCGTCCCCTAATCCTAACCCGTACACTAACACTAACCTGTACCCTAACACGTACGCTCACCCTAAACCGTTGTCGTACACTAACCTGTCCCCTAAACCGTCCCCGTCCCCTAACCATAACCCTAAGCCTACCACTTACCCAAAGCCTTACCCTAAACCATCCCCTAATCCTAACCCGTACGCTAACACTAATCCATACCCTAATACGTAGGCTCACCCTAAACTGTTGTCCTACCCTAACATATCCCCTAAACCATCCCCGTCCCCTAACCCTAACCCTAAACCTAAACCTAATTCTTACCCAAAGCCTTACAATAACCCGTCCCCTAATCCTAACCCGTACGCTAAAACTAACGCATAACATAACACGTACGCTCACCCTAAACAGTTGTTGTACACTAAGCTGTCCCCTAAACCGTCCCCGTCCCCTAACCCTAACCCTAACCCTAAACCAAACCCTAACCCTTACCCAAAGCCTTACCCTCACCCGTCCCCAATCCTAACGCGTACGCTAACACTAACCTGTACCCTAACATGTATGCTCAACCTAAACCGTTGTCGTCCCCTAACCTGTGCCCTAAACCGTCCCCATCCCCTAACCCTAACCCTATCCCTAAAGCTAACCCTTACCCGAAGCCTTACCCTAACCCGTCACCTAATCCTAACCCGTACGCTAAAACTAACCCGTACCCTAAAACGTATGCTCACCCTAAACCGTTGCCGTACACTAACCTGTCTCCTAAACCGTCCCCGTCCCCTAAACCTAACCCTTACCCTAAACCTAACGCTTACTCGAAGCCTTACACTAACCCGTCCCCTAATCCTAACACATACGCTAACACTAAACCGTACCCTAACACCTACACTCACCCTAAAACGTTGTCGTACCCTAACCTGTCACCTAAACCGTCCCCGTCCCCTAACCCTAACCCTAAACCTAACCCTAAACCTAACACTTACCCGAAGCCTTACACTAACCCGTCCCCTAATCCTAACCCATACGCTAACACTAACCCGTACCCTAACACGTACACTCACCCTAAACCATTGTCTTACCCTAACCTGTCCCCGAAACCGTCCCCGTCCCCTAACCCTAACCCTAACCTTAACCCTAACCCTTACCCGCAGCCTTACACTAAGCCGTCCCACAATCCTAACCCGTACGCTAACACTAACCCATACCCTAACACTTACGCTCACCCTAAACCGTTGTCGTACACTAACATGTCCCCTAAACCGTCCCTATCCCCTAACCCTAACCCTAACCCTAACCGTTAGCTGAAGCCTTAACCTAACCAGTCCCCTAATCCTAACCCGTACGCTAACACAAACCCGTACCCTAACGTACGCTCACCCTAAACCTTTTTCGTACACGAACCTGTCCCCTAAACATTCCCCGTCCCCTAATCCTAACACAAAACCTAACCCTAAACCTTACCCGAAGCCTTACCCTAACCCATCCCGTAATCCTAAACCATACACTAACACTATCCCGTACCCTAACACGTACGCTCACCCTAAACCGTTGTCTTACCCTAAACTGTCCCCTAAACCGTCCCCGTCTCCTAACCCTAACCCTAAACCTAACCCTAACCCTAAACCTTACCCGAAGCCTTACCCTAACCCGTCCCCTAATCCTAACCCGTATGCTAACACTAACACGTACACTAACGTACGCTCACCCTAAACCGTTTTCGTACACTAACCTGTCACCTAAACAGTCCCCGTCCCCTAATCCTAACCCTAACCCTAACCCTAACACTAAACCTTACCCGAAGCCTTACACTAACCCGTCCCCTAATCCTAACCCGTACGCTAACACTAACCCGTACCCTAACACGTACGCTCACACTAAATCATTGTCGTATCCTAACCTTTCCCCTAAACCGTCCCCCTCCCCTAACCATAACCCTAACCCTATCCCTAACGCTAACCCTTACCCGAAGCCTTAACCTAACACGTCACCTAATCCTAACCCGTACGCTAACACTAACCCGTACCCTAACACATACGCTCACCCTAAACCGTTGCCGTACCCTAACCTGTCTCCTAAACCGTCCCCGTCCCCTACACCTAACCCTAACCCTAACCCTATCACTTACCAAAGCCTTACACTAAACCGTCCCCTAATCCTAAACCGTACGCTAACACTAACCCGTATCCTAACACGTAGGCTCACCCTAAACTGTTGTCGTACCCTAACCTGTCCCTTAAAACGTCCCCGTACCCTAACCCTAACCCTAACCCTAACGCTAACCCTAACCCTTACCCAAAGCTTTACCCTAACACATCCCCTAATCCTAACCCATACGCTAACACTAACCCGTACCCTAACACGTACGCTCACCCTAAACCATTGTCATAGCCTAACCTGTCCCCTAAACCGTACCCGTCCCCGTCCCCTAACCCTAACCCTAACCCTAACACTTACCCGAAACCTTACACTAACCCGTCCCCTAATCCTATACTGTATGCTAACACTAAACCGTACCCTAACACGTACGCTCATCCTAAACAGTTGTCGTACCCTAACCTGTCCCCTAAACCGTCCCCGTCCCCTAACCCTAACCCTAAGCCTAAACCTTACGCGAAGCCTTACACTAATCCGTCCCCTAATCCTAACGCGTACCCAAACACTAACCCGTACCCTAACACGTACGCTAACCCTAGATCGTTGTCGTACCCTAACCTGTCCCCTAAACCATCCCCGTCCCCTAACCCTAACCCTAACCGTAATCCTAACCCTTACCCGAAGCCTTACACTAACCCGTCCCCTAATCCTAACAGGTTCGCTAACACTAACCCATACCCTAAAACGTACGCTCACACTAAATCGTTGTCATACACTAACCTGTCCCCTAAACCGTCCCCGTCCCCTAACCCTAACACTAAGCCTAACCCTAACCCTAAAACTAACCCTTACCCGAAGCCTTACACTTACCCGTCACCTAATCCTAAACCGTACGCTAACACTAACCCGTACCCTAACACGTACGCTCACCCTAAACCGTTGTCGTACCCTAACATGTCCCTTAAATCCTCTCCGTCCCCTAACCCTAACCCTAACCCTAATCCTAGCCCTTACCCTAAGCCTTACGCTAACCCGTCGCTAATCCTAACCCGTACGCTAACAGTAACCTGTACCCTAACACGTACGCTCACACTAAACCGTTGTCGTACCCTAAACTGTCCCCTAAACCGTCCCCGTCCCCTAACCCTAAGCCTAACCCTAATCCTTACCCTAACCCGAAGCCTTACACTAAGCCGTCCCCTAATCCTAATCCGTACGCTAACACTAACCCGTACCCTAACACGTACGCTCACCCTAAACCGTTGTCGTACCCTAACCTGTCCCCTAAACCGTCCCCGTCCACTAACCCTAAACTTAACCCTAACCCTAACCCTTACCCGAAGCCTTACCCTAACCCGTCACCTAAACCTAACCCGTACGCTAAAACTAACCCGTACCCTAAAACGTATGCTCACCCTAAACCGTTGCAGTACACTAACCTGTCTCCTAAACCGGCCCTGTCCCCTAAACCTAACCTTTACCCTAACCCTAATGCTTGCCCGAAGCCTTACCCTAACACATCACCTAATCCTAACCCGTACGCTAACACTAACCCGTACCCTAACACGTACGCTCACCCGAAACCGTTGCCGTACCCTAACCTGTCTCCTAAACCGTCCCCGTCCCCTAAACCTAACCCTAACCCTAACCCTATCGCTTACCAAAGCCTTACACTAACCCGTCCCCTAATCCTAAACCGTACGCTAACACTAACCCATACCCTAACACGTAGGCTCACCCTAAACTGTTGTCGTACCCTAACCTGTCCCCTAAACCGTCCCCGTACCCTAACCCTAACCCTAACCCTAGCCCTAACCATATCCGGTCCCCTAAACCGTCCCCGTCCCCGTCCCCTAACGCTAAGCCTAACCCTAACACTAACCCTTACCCGAAGCCTTACCCTAACCCGTGCCCTAAACGTAACCCTTACACTAACACTAACCAGTACCCTAACACATACGCTTAACCTAAACACTTGTCGTACACTAACCTGCCGCCTAAACCGTCCCCGTCCCCTAACCCTAACCCTAATCCTAACACTTACCCGAAGCCTTATATTTACCCGTCCCTTAATCCTAACCTGTACGCTAACACTAAACCCTACCCTAAAACATACGCTCACCCTAAAACGTTGTCGTACCCTAACCTGTCCCCTAAACCGTCCCCGTTCCCTAACACTAACCCTAACCCTAATCTTTACCCTAACCCTAACCCAAAGCCTTACCCTAAGCCGTCCCCTAATCCTAACCCGTACGCTAACACTAACTCGTGCCCTAACACGAATGCTCACCCTAAACCGTTGTCGTACCCTAAACTGTCCCCTAAACAGTCCCCGTTCCCAAACACTAACCCTAACCCTAACCCTAACCATAACCCTTACCCGAAGCCTTACACTAACCCGTCCCCTAATCCTAAACCGTACGCTTACACTAACCCGTACGCTAACACGTACACTCACCCTAAACCATTGTCCTACCCTAACCTGTACCCTAAACCGTCCCCATCCTCTAACCCTAACCCTAACACTAACCCTAACCCTAACCCTTACCCGAAGCCTTACCCTAACACATCCCCTAATCCTAACCCGTACGCTAACACTAACCTGTACCCTAACACGTTCGTTCACCCTAAACCATTGTCGTACCCTAACTTGTCCCCTAAACCGTCCCCGTCCCCGTCTCCTAACCTTAACCTTAACCCTAACCCTAACCCTAACACTTACCCGAAGACTTACACTAACCCGTCCCCTAATCCTAACCTGTATGCTAACACTAACACTTACCCTAACACGGACGCTCACCCTAAACCGTTGTCGTACACTAACCTATCCCCTAAACCATCCCCGTCCCCTAACCCTAACTCTAACCCTAACCCTAACCCTTACAGTAAGCCTTACCGTAACCCGTCCCCTAATCCTAACCCGTACACTAACACTAACCTGTACCCTAACACGTACGCTCACCCTAAACCGTTGTCGTACACTAACCTGTCCCCTAAACCGTCCCCGTCCCCTAACCATAACCCTAAGCCTACCACTTACCCAAAGCCTTACCCTAAACCATCCCCTAATCCTAACCCGTACGCTAACACTAATCCATACCCTAATACGTAGGCTCACCCTAAACTGTTGTCCTACCCTAACATATCCCCTAAACCATCCCCGTCCCCTAACCCTAACCCTAAACCTAAACCTAATTCTTACCCAAAGCCTTACAATAACCCGTCCCCTAATCCTAACCCGTACGCTAAAACTAACGCATAACATAACACGTACGCTCACCCTAAACAGTTGTTGTACACTAAGCTGTCCCCTAAACCGTCCCCGTCCCCTAACCCTAACCCTAACCCTAAACCAAACCCTAACCCTTACCCAAAGCCTTACCCTCACCCGTCCCCAATCCTAACGCGTACGCTAACACTAACCTGTACCCTAACATGTATGCTCAACCTAAACCGTTGTCGTCCCCTAACCTGTGCCCTAAACCGTCCCCATCCCCTAACCCTAACCCTATCCCTAAAGCTAACCCTTACCCGAAGCCTTACCCTAACCCGTCACCTAATCCTAACCCGTACGCTAAAACTAACCCGTACCCTAAAACGTATGCTCACCCTAAACCGTTGCCGTACACTAACCTGTCTCCTAAACCGTCCCCGTCCCCTAAACCTAACCCTTACCCTAAACCTAACGCTTACTCGAAGCCTTACACTAACCCGTCCCCTAATCCTAACACATACGCTAACACTAAACCGTACCCTAACACCTACACTCACCCTAAAACGTTGTCGTACCCTAACCTGTCACCTAAACCGTCCCCGTCCCCTAACCCTAACCCTAAACCTAACCCTAAACCTAACACTTACCCGAAGCCTTACACTAACCCGTCCCCTAATCCTAACCCATACGCTAACACTAACCCGTACCCTAACACGTACACTCACCCTAAACCATTGTCTTACCCTAACCTGTCCCCGAAACCGTCCCCGTCCCCTAACCCTAACCCTAACCTTAACCCTAACCCTTACCCGCAGCCTTACACTAAGCCGTCCCACAATCCTAACCCGTACGCTAACACTAACCCATACCCTAACACTTACGCTCACCCTAAACCGTTGTCGTACACTAACATGTCCCCTAAACCGTCCCTATCCCCTAACCCTAACCCTAACCCTAACCGTTAGCTGAAGCCTTAACCTAACCAGTCCCCTAATCCTAACCCGTACGCTAACACAAACCCGTACCCTAACGTACGCTCACCCTAAACCTTTTTCGTACACGAACCTGTCCCCTAAACATTCCCCGTCCCCTAATCCTAACACAAAACCTAACCCTAAACCTTACCCGAAGCCTTACACTAAGCCGTCCCCTAATCCTAACCCGTACGCTAACACTAACCAGTACCCTAACACGTACGCTCACCCTAAACCGTTGTCGTATCCTAACCTTTCCCCTAAACCGTCCCCATCCCCTAACCCTAACCCTAACCCTATCCCTAACCCTAATCCTTACCCGAAGCCTTACCCTAACCCGTCACCTAATCCTAACCCGT
Source organism: Phocoena phocoena (assembly GCF_963924675.1). NCBI lineage: Eukaryota > Metazoa > Chordata > Mammalia > Artiodactyla > Phocoenidae > Phocoena > Phocoena phocoena. Next base: position 122,481,875 of record NC_089219.1, read on the forward strand.
ACGCTAACACTAACCAGTACCCTAACACGTACGCTCACCCTAAACCGTTGCCGGACCCTAACCTGTCTCCTAAACCATCCCCGTCCCCTAAACCTAACCCTAACCCTAACCCTGATGCTTACCCGAAGCCTTACACTAACGCGGCCCCTAAACCTAACCCGTACACTAACACTAACCCGTACCCTAACACGTACGCTCACCCTAAACCATTATCGTACACTAACCTGTCCCCTATACTGTCCCCTAACCCTAACCCTAACCCTAATCAGAACCCTAACCCTAACCCTAACCCAAGCCCTTACCCGAAGCTTTATCCTAACCTGTCCCCTAACCCTAACCCGTACGCTAACACTAACCCGTACCCTAACACGTACGCTCACCCTAAACCGTTGTCGTACCCTAACCTGTCCTCTAAACCGTCCACGTCCCCTGACCATGACCCTAACCCTAACCCTAAACCTAATCCTTACCCGAAGCCTTACGCTAACCCGTCACCTAATCCTAACCCGTACGCTAACACTAACCCGTACCCTAACACGTACGCTCACCCTAAACCGTTTTTGTGCCCTAACCTGTCCCCTAAACTGTCCCCGACCCCTAACCCTAACCCTAACCCTACACCTAACCCTTACCGAAGCCTTACACTAACCCGTCCCCAATCCTAACCCGTACACTAACACTAACCCGTACCCTACACGTACGCTCACCCTAAACCGTTGTCATACCCTAACCTTTCCCCTAAATCGTCCCCGTCCCCTAACCCTTACCCTAAACCTAACACTTACCCGAAGCCTTACCCTAACCCGTACGCTAACACTAACCCGTACCCTAACACGTATGCTCACCCTAAAGCATTGTCGTACACTAAACTGTGTCCTAAACCGTCCCCGTCCCTTAATCCTAACCCTAACCCTAACCCTAACCTGTCTCCTAAACCGTCCCCGTCCTGTAACCCTAACCCAAACCTAACCCTAACCCTAACACTTACGCGAAGCCTTACCCTAACCCGTCCCCTAATCCTAACCCGTCCCCTAATCCTAACCCGTACGCTAACACTAACCCATACCATAACACGTACGCTCAACCTAAACTGTTGTCGTACACTAACCTGTCCCCTTAACCATCCCCGTCCCCGAACTCTTACCCTAACCATAAACCTAACCCTAACCCTTATCCGAAGCCTTACCCTAACCCGTCCCCTAATCCTAACCCGTACGCTAAAACTAAACCATACCATAACACATACACTCAACCTAAACCGCTGTCCTACCCTAAACTCTCCCCTAAACCGTCCCCGTCCCCTAACCCTAACCCTAAACCTAACCCTAACCCTAACCCTAACCCTTACCCGAAGCCTTACACTAACCCGTCCCCTAATCTTAACCCGTACGCTAACACTAACCTGTACCTTAACACGTACGCTCACCCTAAACTGTTGTGGTACACTAACCTGTCCGCTAAACCGTCCCCGTCACCTAACCCTAACCCTAACCCTAAAAATAACCCTAACCCTTACCCGAAGCCATAACCTAACCCGTCACCTAATCCTAACCCGTACGCTAACACTAACCCGTAACCTAACACGTACGCTCACACTAAACCGTTCTCGTAGCCTAACCTGTCCCCTAAACAGTCCCAGTCCCCTAACCCTAACCCTAAACCTAACCCTAACACTTACCCGAAGCCTTACCCTAACCCGTCCCCTAATCTTAACACGTATGATAACACTAAACCTTACCCTAACACGTACGCTCACCTTAAGCCGTTGTCGTACCCTCACCTGTCACCTAAACCATCCCCGTCCCCTAACACTAACCTTAACACTAACCCTTACCCGAAGCCTTACGCTAACCCGTACGCTAACACTAACCCGTACCCTAAAACGTACGATCACACTAAACCGTTGTCGTACCCTAACCTGTCCCCTAAACCGTCCCCGTCCCCTAACCCTAACCCTAAACCTAACCCTAACCCGTCCCCTAATCCTAACCCGTACACTAACACTAACCCGTATCCTAAAACGTACGCTCACCCTTAACCGTTTTCGTACCCTAAACTGTCCCCTAAACCGTCCCCGTCCCCTAACCCTAACCCTAAACCTAACCCGAAGCCTTACCCTAACCCGTCCCCTAATCCTAACCTGTACGCTAAAACTAACCCGTACCCTAAAACGTACGCTCACCCTAAACCGTTGTCGTACCCTAACCTGTCCGCTAAACCGTCACCGTCCCCTAACCCTAACCCTAACCTTAGTTCTTACCCGAAGCCTTACCCTAACCCGTCCCTTAATCCTAACCCGTACGCTAACACTAAACCGTACTCTAACACGTACGATCACCCTAAACCGTTGTCGTACCCTAACCTGTCCCCTAAACCGTCCCCGTCCCCTAAAGCTAACCCTAACCCTAAATTTTACCCGAAGCCTTATCCTAACCCGTCCCCTAATCCTAAACCGTACGCTAACACTAACACATACCCTAACACGTACGCTCACTCTAAATCGTTGTCGTACCCTAACCTGTCCCCTAAACCGTCCCCGTCTCCTAACTCTAAGCCTAACCCTAACTGTAACCCTAACCCTTACCCGATGCCTTACCCTAACCCGTCCCCTAATCCTAACATGTACGCTAAAACTAACCGGTACTCTAACACGTACGCTCACCCTAAACCGTTGTCGTAACGTAACCTGTCCCCAAACCGTCCCCGTCCCCGTCCCCGTCCCCGTCCCCTAACCCTAACCCTAAACCTTACCCGAAGCCTTACCCTAACCTGTCCCCTAATACTAAACCGTACGCTAACACTAACCCGTACCCTAACACGTACGCTCACCCTAAAACTTTGTCGTATCCTAAACTGTCCCCTAAACCGTCCCCGTCCCATAACCCTATCCCTAACCCTAACACTTACCCGAAGCCTTACCCTAACCGGTCCCCTAATCTTAAACCGTACGCTAACACTAACCCGTACCCTAACACGTATGCTCAACCTAAACCATTGTCGTACCCTAACCTGTCCCCTAAACAGTCCCCGTCCCCTTACCCTAACCCTAACCCTAACCCAAGCACTTACCCGAAGCCTTACACTAACCCGTCCCCTAAACCTAAATCTTACGCTAACACTAAACAGTACCCTAACATGTACGCTCACCCTAAACCGTTGACGTACCCTAACCTGTCCCCTAAATCGTCCCCATCCCCTAACCCTAACCCTAACCCTACACCTAACCCTAACACTTACCCGAAGCCTAACCCTAACCCGTCCCCTAATCCTAACCCATACGCTAACACTAACCCGTACACTAACACGTACGCTCACCCTATAACGTTGTCGTACCCTAACCTGTCCCCTAAACCATACCCGTCCGCTAACCCTAACCCTAATCCTAACCCTTCCCCGAAGCCTTACCCTAACCCATCCCCTAATCCTAACCCATACGCTAACACTAACCCGTACCCTTATACGTACGCTCACCCTAAACTGTTGTCATACCCTAACCTGTCCCCTAAACCGTGCCCGTCCCCTAACCCTAACCGTAACCCTAACCCTAAACGTTACCCGAAGCCTTACCCTTACCCGTCCCCTAATCCTAACCCGTACGCTAACACTAAAGCTTACCCTAACACGTACGCTCACCCTAAACCATTGTCGTACACTTACCTGGCCACTAAACCATCCCCGTCCCCTAACCCTAACCCTCACCCTAACCCTAACCCTAACCCTAATCCTTACCCGAAGCCTTACCCTAAACCGTCCCCTAATCCTAACCCGTACGCTAACACTAAACCGTACCCTAACACATAGGCTCACCCTAAACCGTTGTCGTACCCTAACCTGTCCCCTAAACCGTCCCCATCCCCTAACCCTAACCCTAACCCTAACACTTACCCGAAGCCTTACACTAACCCGTCCCCAAAAGCTAAACCTTACGCTAACACTAAATCGTACCCTAACACGTACGCACACCCTAAACAGTTGTCGTACACTAACCTGTCCCCTAAACCATCCCCGTCCCCTAAACCTAACCCTAACCCTAACCCTAAACCGTTGTCGTACCCTAACCTGTCCCCTAAACCGTCCCCGTCCCCTAACCCTAACCCTAACCCTTACCCGAAACCTTATCCTAACCCGTCCCCTAATCCTAACCCGTACGCTAACACTAACCCATACCCTAACACGTACGCTCACCCTAAACTGTTGTCGTACCCTAACCTGTGCCCTAAACCGTCCCCGTCCCCTTACCCTAACCCTAACACTAACACTAACCCTAAAACTTACCCGAAGCCTTACCCTAACCCGTCCCCTCATCCTAACCCGCACGCTAACACTAACCCGTACTCTAACATGTACGCTCAACCTAAACCGTGGTCGTACCCTAACCTGTCCCCTAAACCGTCGCCGTCCCCTAACCCTAACCATAACCCTAACCCTTATCCGAAGCCTTACCCTAACCCGTCCCCTAATCCTAATCCGTACGCTAAAACTAATCCGTACCCTAACACGTACGCTCACCCTAAACCGTTGTCGTACCCTAACCTGTCCCCTAAACCTTCCCCGTCCCCTAACCCTAACACTAACCCTAACACTTACCCGAAGCCTTACCCTAACCAGTTCCCTAATCCTAACCCGTACGCTAACACTAACCCGTACCCTAACACGTACGCTCACCCTAAACAGTTGTCGTACCCTAGCCTGTCCCCTAAACCGTCCCCATCCCCTAACCCTAACCCTAACCCTTACCCGAAGCCTTACCTTAACACATCCCCTAATGCTAACCCGTACGTTAACACTAACCCGTACCCTAACACGTACGCTCACCCTAAACAGTTGTCGTACCCTAACCTGTACCCTAAACCGTCCCCGTACCCTAGCCCTAACCCTAACCCTAACCCTTACCCTAAGCCTTACCCTAACCCGTCCACTAATCCTAACCCGTATGCTAACACTAACCCGTACCCTAACACGTACGCTCATCCTAAACAGTTGTTGTAACCTAATCTGTCCCCTAAACCATCCCCGTCCCCTAACCCTAAACTTAATCCTAACCCTAAACCTCATCCTTACCCAAAGCCTAACACAACAGGTCCCCTATTCTTAACACGTATGCTAACAATAACCCGTACCCTAACACGTACTCTCACCCAAAACCGTTGTACCCTAACCTGTCTCCTAAACCGTCCCCCTCCCCTAGCCCTAACCCTAATCTTTACCCGAAGCCTTACCATAACCCGTCCCCTAATCCTAAACCGTACGCTAACAATAACCCGTACCCTAACACGTACGCTCACCCTAAACCGTTGTCGTACCCTTACCTGTCCCCTAAAACGTACCTGTCTCCTAACCCTAACCCTAACCCTAAACCTAACCCTAACCCTTCCCCGAAGCCTAACCCTAACCCGTCCCCTAATCCTAACCCATACGCTAACACTAACCCTTACCCTAACAATTACGCTCACTCTAAACAGTTGTCGAACCCTAAACTGTCCCCTAAACCATCCCCGTCCCCTAACCCTAACCCTAACCCTAACCCTAAACCTAACCCTAAACGATTGTCGTACACTAACCTGTCCCCTAAACCGTCCCCGTCCCCTAAACCTAACCCTTACCAGAAGCCTTACCCTAACCCGTCCCCTAATCCTAACCCGTACGCTAACACTAACACATACCCTAACACGTACGCTCACCCTAAACCGTTGTCGTAAACTATCCTGTCCCATAAGCCGTCCCCGTCCCCTAACCCTAACCCTTACCCTAACACTTACCCGAAGCCTTACACTAACCCGTCCCCTAAATCTAAACCTTACGCTAATTCTAACCCATACCCTAAGACGTACGCTCACCCTAAACCGTTGTCGTACCTTAACCGGTCCCCTATCCGTCCCTGTCCCCTAAGCCTAACCCTAATCCTAACCCTAACCCTAACTCTTACCCGAAGCCTTATCCTAAACCGGCCCCTAATCCGAAACCGCACACTAACTCTAACTCGTACTCTAAAATGTACTCTCACCTTAAACCGTGGTAGTACCCTAACCTGTCCCCTAAACCGTCGCCGTCCCCTAACCCTAACCCTAACCCTAACCCTAACACTTATTCGAAGCCTTACCCTAACCTCTCCCCTAATGCTAACCCGTACGCTAAAACTAACCCGTACCCTAAGACGTACGCTCACCCTAAACCGTTGTCGTACCCTAACCTGTTCCCTAAACCGTCCCCGTCCCCTAACCCTAACCCTAACCTTAACCGTTACCCGAAGCCTTACCCAAACCAGTCCCCTAATCCTAACCCGTACGCTAACACTAACCTGTACCCTAACACGTACGCTCACCCTAAACCGTTGTCGTACCCTAACCTGTCTCCTAAACAGTCCCCATCCCCTAACCCTAATCCTAACCCTTACCCGAAGCCTTAAATAACACGTAGCCTAATCCTAACCCATACGCTAACACTTACACGTACCCTAACACGTACGCTCACCCTAAACCGTTGTCGTAGCATAACCTGTTCCCTAAACCGTCCCCGTCCCCTAACCCTAACCCTAACATTAACCGTTACCCGAAGCCTTACCCAAACCAGTCCCCTAATCCTAACCCGTACGCTAACACTAACCTGTACCCTAACACGTACGCTCACCCTAAACCGTTGTCGTACCCTAAACTGTCCCCTAAACAGTCCCCATCGCCTAACCCTAACCCTAAACCTAACACTTACCCGAAGCCTTACCTTAACACGTACCCTAATCCTAACCGGTACGCTAACACTTACCCGTACCCTAACACGTACGCTCAACCTAAACATTTGTCGTACCCTAACCTGTCCCCTAAACCGTTCCTGTCCCGTAACCCTAACCCTAACCCTAACCCTAACCCTTACCCGAAGCCTTACCCTAACCCGTCCCCTAATCCTAACCCGTACGCTAACACTAACATATACCCAAACACGTACGCTCACTCTAAACCGTTGTCGTACCCTAACCTGTCCCCTAAACCGTCCCCGTCTCCTAACTCTAACCCTAACCCTAACTGTAACCCTAACACTTACCAGAAGCCTTACCCAAACCCGTCCCCTAATCCTAACCCGTACGCTAACACTAACCCGTACCCTAACACCTACTCTCACCCTAAGCCGTTGTCGTACCCTAACCTGTCCCCTAAACCCTCCCCGTCCCCTAACCCTAACCCTAACGCTAACCCTAACCCTTAACCTAACCCGTCCCCTAATCCTAACCCGTACGCTAACACTAACCCGTACCATAATACATACGCTCACTCTAAACTGTCGTCGTACCCTAACCTGTCCCCTAAACCGTCCCCGTCCCCTAACCCTAACACTAACCCTAACCCTAACCCTAACCCTTACCCTAAGCCTTACACTAAACCGTCCCCTAATCCTAACCCGTACGCTAACACTAAACCGTACACTAACACGTACGCTCACCCTAAACCGTTGTCATACCCTAAGCTGTCCTCTAAACCGTCCCCGTCCCCTAACCCTAACCCTAACCCTAACACTTACCCGAAGCCTTACCCTAACACGTCCCCTAAACCTAAACCTTACGCTAACACTAAATCGTACCCTAACACGTACGCTCACCCTAAACCGTTGTCGTACCCTAACCTGTCCCCTAAACCATCCCCGTCCCCTAACCCTAACCCTAACCCTAACCCTAAACCTAACCCTAAACCGTTGTCGTACCCTAACCTGTCCCCTAAACGGTCCCCGTCCCCTAAACCTAACCCTAACCCTTACCAGAAGCCTTACCCTAACCCGTCCCCTAATCGTAACCCGTAAGTTAACACTAACACATACCCTAACACGTACGCTCACCCTAAACCGTTGTCGTAAACTATCCTGTCCCATAAGCCGTCCCCATCCCCTAACACTAACCCTAAACCTAACACTTACCCGAAGCCTTACACTAACCCGTCCCCTAAATCTAAACCTTACGCTAATACTAACCCATACCCTAAGACGTACGCTCACCCTAAACCGTTGTCGTACCCTAACCGGTCCCCTAAACCGTCCCCGTCCCCTAAGCCTAACCCTAACCCTAACCCTAACCCTAACTCTTACCCGAAGCCTTACCCTAACCCGGCCCCTAATCCGAACCCGCACGCTAACACTAACCCGTACTCTAAAATGTACGCTCACCTTAAACCGTGGTCGTACCCTAACCTGTCCCCTAAACCGTCGCAGTCCCCTAACCCTAACCCTAACCCTAACCCTAACACTTATTCGAAGCCTTACACTAACCTGTCCCCTAATGCTAACCCGTACGCTAAAACTAACCCGTACCCTAAGACGTACGCTCACCCTAAACCGTAGTCGTACCCTAACCTGTTCCCTAAACCGTCCCCGTCCCCTAAACCTAACCCTAACCTTAACCGTTACCCGAAGCCTTACCCAAACCAGTCCCCTAATCCTAACCCGTACGCTAACACTAACCTGTACCCTAACACGTACGCTCACCCTAAACAGTTGTCGTACCCTAACCTGTCTCCTAAACAGTCCCCATCCCCTAACCCTAACCCTAACCCTTACCGGAAGCCTTAAATAACACGTACCCTAATCCTAACCCGTACGCTAACACTAACACGTACCCTAACACGTACGCTCACCCTAAACTGTTGTCGTACCCTAACCTGTCCCCTAAACCGTTCTCGTCCCCTAGCCCTAACCCTAACCCTAACCCTAAACCTTACCCGAAGCCTTACCCTAACCCGTCCACTAATCCTAACCCTTATGCTAACACTAACCCGTACCCTAACACGTACGCTCATCCTAAACAGTTGTTGTACCCTAACCTGTCCCCTAAACCATCCCCGTCCCCTAACCCTAAACTTAACCCTAACATTAACCCTCACCCTTACCCGAAGCCTTACCCTAACCCGTCCCCTAATCTTAACCCGTATGCTAACAATAACCCGTACCCTAACACGTACGCTCACCCTAAACCGTTGTACCCTAAACTGTCACCTAAAACGTCCCCCTCCCCTAACCCTAACCCTAACCTTTTCTGAAGCCTTACCGTAACCCGTCCCCTAATACTAAACCGTACATTAACAATAACCCGTACCCTAACACGTACGCTCACCCTAAACCGTTTTCGTACCCTAACCTGTCCCCTAAACCGTACCCGTCCCCTAACCCTAACCCTAAACCTAACCCTAACACTTACCCGAAGTCTAACCCTAACCCGTCCCCTAATCCTAACCCATACGCTAACCCTAACCCATACCCTAATACGTAGGCTCACCCTAAACCGTTGTCGTACCCTAACATGTCCCCCAATCCTTTCCCGTCCCCTAACACTAAACCTAACCCTTACCCGACGCCTTACCCAAAGCTGACTCCTAATCCTAACCCGTACGCTAACCCTAACCCATACCCTAAAACGTACGCTCACCCTAAACTGTTGTCGTACCCTCACCTGTCCCGTAAACCGTCCCCGTCCCCTAACCCTAACCCTAACGCTAAACCTTACCCTAAGCCTTACCTGATGCCTTACCCTATCCTGTCCCGTAATCCTAACCCGTACTCTAACACTAACCGATACCATAACACGTACACTCACCCTAAACAGTTGTCGTACCCTAACCTGTCCCCTAAACCGTCCCCGTCCCCTAACCCTAACCCTAACCCTTACCCGAAGCCTTACCCTAACCCGTCCCCTAATCCTAACACGTACACTAACACTAACCCGTACGCTAACACGTACGCTTACCCTAAACCGTTGTCGTACACTAACCTGTCCCATAAACCATCCCCGTCCCCTAAACCTAACCCTAACCCTAACCCTTACCCGAAGCCTTAAACTAACCCATCCCCTAATCCTAACCTGTACGCTAACACTAAGCGGTACCCTAACACGTACGCTCACCCTAAAACTTTGTCGTACCCTAACCTGTCCCCTAAACCGTCCCCGTCCCCTAACCCTAACCCTAACCCTAACCGTTACCCTAAGCCTTACCCTAAAACGTCCCCTAATCCTAACCCGTACGCTAACACTAACCCGTAGCCTAACACGTACGCCCACCCTTAACTGTTGTCGTACCCTAACCTGTCCCCTCAACGATCCCCGTCCCCTAACCCTAACCCTAATCCTAACCCTAACCCTAACTCTTACCCGAAGCCTTACCCTAACCCGTCCCCTAATCCTAACCCGTACGCTAACACTAACCCATACCCTAAAACGTACGCTCACCTTAAACATTTTTCGTACCCTAACCTGTCCCCTAAACATGCCCCGTCCCCTAAATCTAACCCTAACCCCAACCCTAACCCTAACCCTTACCCGAAGCCTTACCCTAACCCGACCCCTAATCCTAACCGTATGCTAACACTAACACGTACCCTAACACGTACGCTCACCCTAAACTGTTGTCGTACACTAACCAGTCCCCTAAACCGTCCCCGTCCCCTAACCCTAACCCTAACCCTTACCCGAAACCTTACCCTAACCTGTACCCTAATCCTAAACCGTACGCTAACACTAACCCATACCCTAACACGTACGCTCACCCTAAATCATTGTCGTACCCTAACCTGTCCCCTAAACCGTCCCTGTTCCCTAACCCTAACCCTAACTCTAACCCTAACCCTAACCCTTACCCGAAGCCTTACCCTAACCCGTCCCCTAATCCTAACCCGTACGCTAACACTAACCCGTACCCTAACACGTACGCTCACCCTAAACCTTGGTCGTACCCTAACCTGTCCCCTACACTCTCCCCATCCCCTAACCCTAACCCTAACCCTAAACCTGACCCTTACCCGAAGACTTACCCTAACCCGTACCCTAATCCTAACCCGTACGCTAACACTAACCCATACCCTAACACGTACGCTCACCCTAAACCGTTGTCGTACCCTAACCTGTCCCCTAAACCATCCCCGTACCCTAACCCTAACCCTAACCCTAACCCCAACACTAACCCTTACCCGAAGCCTTACCCTAAACCCTCACCTAATCCTAACCCGTACGTGAACACTAACCCATACCCTAACATGTAGGCTCACCCTAAACCGTTGTCGTACCCTAACCTGTCCCCTAAACCTTCCCCGTCTCCATCCCCTAACCCTAACCCTAACCCTAACTCTTACCCGAAGCCTTACCCTAAACCGTCCCCTAATCCTAACCCATACGCTAACACTAACCCGTACCCTAACACGTACGCTCACCCTAAACTCTTGTCATAACCTAACCTGTCCCCTAAACCGTCCCTGTCCCCTAACCCTAACCCTAACCTTAACCCTAACCCTAACCCTTACCTGAAGCCTTACCCTAACCCGTCCCCTAATCCTAACCTGTACGCTAACACTAACCCGTACCCTAACACGTACGCTCACCCTTAACCGTTGTCGTACCCTAACCTGTCCCCTAAACCGTCCCCATCCCCTAACCCTAACCCTAACCCTAACCCTTACCCGAAGACTTACCCTAACCCGTCCCCTAATGCTAACCCGTATGCTAACACTAACCCGTACCCTAACACGTATGCTCACCCTAAACCGTTGTCTTACCTAACCTGTCCCCTAAACCGTCCCCGTCCCATAACCCTAACCCTAACCCTTACCCAAAGCCTTACCCTAACCCGTCCCCTAATCCTAACCCGTACACTAACACTAACCTGTATCCTAACACGTACGCTCACCCTAAACTGTTGTCATACCCTAACCTGTCCCCTAAACTGTCCCCGTCCCCTAAACCTAACCCTAACCCTTACCCGAAGCCTTACCCTAACCCATCCCCTAATCCTAACCCGTACACTAACACTAACCTGTACCCTAACACGTACGCTCACCCTAAACTGTTGTCATACCCTAACTTGTCCCCTAAACTGTCCCCGTCCCCTAACCCTAACCCTAACCCTAACACTTACCCGAAGCCTTACCCTAACACGTCCCCTAAACCTGACCCGTACGCTAACACTAACCCGTACCCTAACACCTACGCTCACCCTAAACCGCTGTGGTATCCTAACCTTTTCCCTAAACCGTCCCCGTCCCATATTGCTAAACCTAAATCTTTACAGATGCCTGTCCCTAAACCGTCCCCAAATCCTAACCCATATGCTAACACTAAACTGTACCCTAACACGTAGGCTCACCCTAAATCACTGTCGTACCCTAATCTGTACCCTAAACCATCCCTTTCCCCAACCCTATCCCTCACCCTAACACTTACACGAAGCCTTACTCTAACCTGTCCCCTAATCCTAATCCAAATGCTAACACTGACCAGTACCCTAACATGTACGCTCACCCTAAAGCATTGTCCTACCCTAACCTGTACCCTAACACGTCCTCATCCACTAACCCTAACTCTAACACTTACCTGAAGCCTTACCCTAACACATCCCCTAATCCTAAACCGTGCGCTAACACTAACCCATACCCTAACTCGTACGATCACACTAAACCGTTGTCGTACACTAACCTGTACTCTAAACCTTCCCTGTCCCCTAACCCTAACCCTAATCCTTACCGGAAAAGTTACCCTAACCCGTCCCCTAATCCTAACCCGTATGCTAACATTTACACCTACCCTAAGTTGTATGCTCAACGAAAACCGTTGTCATACACTAACCTGTACCTAAACAGTCCCTGTCCCATAACCCTAACCCTAACCCTTATCCGAAGCCTTACCCTAAGCCTAACTGGTACGCTAACACTAACACATACCCTAACATGTACACTCACCCTAAACCATTGTCTTACCCAAACCTGTACCTTAAATTGTCCCTGGCCCTGTCCCCTAACATTAACCATAACCCTAACCCTTACCCGAAGCCTTATCCTAACCCGTCCCCTAATCCTAATCCGTACGCCAACACTAACCCATACCCTAACACCTACGCTCACCTTAAATCGTTGTCGTACACTAAATTGTACCCTAAACCGTTCCCATTCCCTAACCTAATCCCTAACCCTAACCATAAACCTAATCATTACCCGAAGCCTTAGTCTAAACTGTCCCCTAATCCTAAATCGTATGCTAGCACTAACACATACCCTAACATGTACACTCAACCTAAACTGCTGTCGTATTCTAACCTATACCCTAAACTGTTCCCATCCCCTAACCCTAACCCTAACCCGACGTCTTACCCTATCCCTTCCACTAATCATGGACCATACGCTAACACTAAACCTTACCCTAACATGTATTCTCACACTAACACATTGTGGTACCCTAACCTGTACCTTGAACCGTCTCCATCTCCTAACCCTAACCCTAACCCTAACCCTTACCCTAAGCCTTACCCTAACCCGTCCCCTAATTCTAACCCATATGCTAACACTAACCTGTGCCCTAACATGTATGCTCACCCTAAACTGTTGTTGTACCCTAACCTGTACCCTAAACTGTCCCTGTCCCTGTTTCCTAACACTAACACATACCCGAATCATGTCTCTAAACCTTACACTAATCCTAACCCTTACGGTAGCACTAACATGTACCCTAACACATACGCTCACACTAAACTTTTGTCATTCCCTAACCTGTATCCTAAATTGTCCCAGTCCCCTAACAATAACCCTAAACCTAAACCTAAACCTAACCCTTACGTGAAGCCTTACCCTAACCTGTCCCTTAATCCTAACCCGTACGCTAATACTAACCCATAACCTAACACGTACGCTCACCCTAAATCATTGTCATACCCTAACCTGTACCATAAATTGTCGTTGTCCCCAACCTCAAACCGTTTCCCGAAACCTTATACTAACTCTTCCCCTAATCCTAACCCGTAAACTAACACTAACATGTACCCTAACACTACCGCTCACCCTATACCGTTGTCGTACCTTAAATTGTACCCTAAACTGTCCCCATCCCCTAACCCTAACCCTAACCCTAACCCTTACCCAAAGCCTTACGCTAACCCATCGGTAATCCTAACCCGTACGCTATCACTAACCTGTATCCTAACATGTACACTCACACTAAAAAATTGTCGTACCCTATCCTGTACCCTAAAACGTCCCCATCCCCTAAACCTAAACTTAAGCCTTAGCCGAAGCCTTACCCTAACACCTCCCGTAATCCTAACCCGTTTGCAAACACTAACCCATACCTTAACACGTGTAGTCAACCTAAACTGTTGTCATACACTAAACTGTACCCTAAACCGTCCCCGTCCCCCAACCCGAACCCTAAATCTTACCCATACCCGAAGTCTTACCTTAACCCGTCCCATAATCCAAAACTGTACGCTAACGCTAACCCATACCCTATCACCTACACTCACCCTAAACCGTTGTCATACCCTAACCTGTAACAAAAACCGTCCCCCTCCCCTAACCTTAACCCTAACTCTTATCCGAAACCTTACCCTAACACGTCCTCTAATCTTAACCCATACGCTAACACTAACCCATAGCCTAAAATGTACGCTCAACCAAAACTCGTGTTTTACCCTACACTGTACCCTAAACCGTCCCCATCCCCTAACCCTAACACTTTCCCTAAACCTTACAGTAACCCGTCCCCTAATCTAAACCCGTACACTAACACTAACTCTTACTCTAACTGCTACGCTCACCCTAAACCTTTGTCTTACACTAACCTGTACCCTAAACCGTCCCTGTCCCCATCCCCTAACCCTTACCTAAAGCCTTACCCTAACCCGTCCCCTAATCCTAAACTGTACGCTAACCCTAACCAATACCCTAACACATACGCAGACCCTAAACCATTGTCCTACCATAATCTGAACCGTAAACCATCCCTGTGCCCTAACCCTAACTCTAAACCTAACCCTTTCCCAAAGCATTACACTAACCCGTCCGCTAATCTTAACCCATAAACTAACATGAACCCATCCCCTAACATATATGTTCTACTTAATTAGTTGTCGTACCCCAACTGTATCCTAAACCTTCCCCATACCCTAACCCTAAACTTAACACTAACCCTTACCCGAAGCCTTACCCTAACACGTCATCTAACCCTAAACCGTACGCTAACACTAATACGTACCCTAACTGTTACGCTCACCCAAAAATGTTGTCGTACCTAACCTGTACACTAAACCATTCCCGTCTCCTAACCCAAATGCTAAAACTAACCCTTACACTAAACCTTACCCTAACCCTTCCCCTAACCCTAACCCGTACACTAACACTATCCCATACTCTAATACATACGCTCACCCTAAACCTTACCCGTCCCCTGAGCCTAACCCTAAACCTAACCCTTACCCAAAGCCGAACCCTAACGCGTCCCCTATTCCTAACCAGTTCACTTACACTAAACCATACCCAAACACGTACGCTCCCCTAAACCATTGTCGTACCCTAACATGTACCCTAAACCATCCCCTTCCCCTAACCCTACCCCTAACACTTATGCGAAGACTTACCCTAACCCGTCCCCTATTCCTAGCCCATACGGTGACACTAACCATTACCATAACACGTATGCTCACCCTAAACCGTTTTTGTACCCTAACCTTTACCCAAATCCGTCCGTGTCCATTAACCCTAACCCTAAACCTTACGTGAAGCCTTACCTTAACCTGTCTCCTAATGTTAATCCATACACTAACACTAATCCGTACCCTCACACCTATGCTCACCCTAAATTGTTGTAGTAATATAACCTGTACCTTAAACCATCCCCATCCCCAAACCCTAACCCTAACCCCAACCCAGAGCACTTCCTCTTATGGTTCTTTACCTTAGGGAAATGAAATCAAAAAGACACATCTATGCCAAAGTTTGGGATGGCTCCTTTTACAAGAACCTCATCTATGATACAAGTTAAATATCCTAGAAAGTGAAATCTGGATAAAGAATTAGTGGTACTTACCTACAACTGAATATCACTCAGCAATGAAATCTATGTCTTCAGGTCCGAAGCAACATAATGAGTGGATTCAGGTATGATGATTCTAAGTGAAATAAGTCACACAGAAAAAGAAACATCATAAGATGTCACTAATACACGGAACTTAATCTTGGCTACACATGAACTGAATTACAAAACAGAACAGGGTCTCAAATTTAGAAAATCTACTTATGCTTGCTTAATGGGAAAGGTGGGTTGGGCTGCTGCATAAAACCAGAGACTGAAATTAGCACACATACCGTTCCTAAAACAAATATATAATAGAATAGACCTACTCCTTGCTCAACGAAATGGACTTGACACCCCATATTCAAGACCTAGGAATATACCTGACTAGTAAGAATCTAAAAACCTATGGATTTATATGTCCCCGTAAGAGAATCAAGCGTGTGTACAGCAGCATAAACGCAGCAGTGAAAATCATCTAAATCCCATTATCAATATAAATTTCAAGAAAAACCACAATAACAGAGAAATACAGAACAATTCTTAAATATTTCAATCAGGGCTAGTGATGCAACCTGGATTCAGCACATCTACACCTAGAGCTGGGTGAGACATAAGGCAGAACACTTGGGCTCATTGGTTTGTTGAGGTTCGGTGAGCAAAAGCAGACCCTTTGAAGTCATACTGCATGGTACCTATTCCATGAGTCCCAACTGTCCAGGTTAAAGGGATTCTTCTTTCAGCTAAAAAATGCACGGGGAGCCCAGAATATTGTCCACTGTGTGATCTGGAAACGTTTTTAAAGGCATTTCAAATTTCATTCCCTTGTACTTGGGCTCGGCATTCCAGATGCTTTACTAACACTCACCCAACTAGGTGAGTCGGTGCCTTTAACCTCCTGTTTGGCCCAGTTTGCAATTTCTGCGGAAGATAAACAGGAATAGGGAGAAACAATGAGAAAGTAGCTGTAGATGTTTGGAAGGGCAAATTTAAGTCTCATTTCCCAACAGGAAGATGAATTAACCAAATGCTCAGCATACACTGCCGGAACCAGATTAGCGTCTGAAGCTATCTTGCGGGTTTGCGGTCAGCTCACAAGAAAGCGAGTTGGAGAAAGGAGTTCAGGGGCACTGTAATTCACAAACCTGCACAGTTATAAGTGACAACAATCGTCCAAAATTATATTGAAGTAAGGCTGCGAAGAGGACTTGAAAGTGAGGCAGAATTGCAGGAAACCAATCTGGGAGGAAGACTGGAGTTGCATTTAAAATATAGGAAAACAGGCAGAACGAGGACAATGATGCACTTGGCAAAAAAAGCGCGTATGCTTTTTTCCTGAATATATTCAGGAAAAAACGCATACGTGCTTTTTGGCCAAATAAGCAAGCATGAAAAGGAAATCTGCACTACAGTAAAGTCAAACTCCCCCCCCATATCAAAAGGGCCATCTATAAAAAGTGTAAAATTCCAAAGCCAGGAAACACCACCAAGAAGAGGGAGCCTTGTTATGCCGATGGGCGGGACGTAAATTGCCAACAGCCATTCTGGAGACCTGTATGGTGTTTCCTGAAACATATAAGAAACAAAGCAACACAGCCTATGGTACTTCCACTTATGCTCCTATAGCTCAGGGAAATTAAAATCAAAAAGACACAGCCACCCAAAAGATTCAGATGGCTCTGTTTACAACAACATCCTCTACTGTACAAGTTACATATCCCAGAAAGCGAAAAATGGATAAAGAACTTGTGGTACTTACGTACAATGGAATATCACACAGCATTGAAATCTACGTCATCAGGCCCGTAGCGGTGTAGTGAGTGGATTCAGGTACAATGATACTACGTAAAATAAGTCACACAGAAAAAGAAACATCATAAGATATCAGTAATACATGGAATGTAAACTTGGCTACACATGAACTGAATTACAAAACAGAACAGGGTCTCAAATTTAGAAAACCAACTAGTGCTTGCTTAAGGGGAAAGGTGAGTTGGGGTGCTGCATAAAACCAGAGATTGAAATTAGCACAGATACCTTTCCATAAGCCAAATATGTAATACACAAGTCTTACTCCTTGCTCAATGAAATAGACTCAACAACCCATATTCAACGCCTAGAAATATACCTGACTACTAAGAATGTTAAAACCCATGGATTTATATGTCTCCGTAAGAGAATCAAGGGTGTGTACAGCGTCCTAAAGGCAGCAGTGAAAATCCGATAAATGCCATTTTCAAAATAAATTTCTAAAACAAAACACGAAGACAGTGAAATAGAGAGCAATAGTTTTTTTTTTTCTTGCAGTAGTGGGCCTCTCACTGTTGTGGCCTCTCCCATTGTGGAGCACAGGCTCCGGAGGCGCAGGACCACCGGCCATGGCCAACAGGCCCAGCCGCTCCACGGCATGTGGGATTCTCCCAGACTGGGGAATGAACCTGTGTCCCCTGCAACGGCAGGCAGATTCTCAACCACTGCGCCACCAGGGAAGCCTGAGAGCAATTCGTAAATAATTCATTCAGGGCTTGTGATGCAACCTGGATTAACCAAATCTACACCCAGTGCTAGGAGAGACATGAGGCTGGACACCTCCAGCTAATAGCATTGGTGAGCTTCAGTGAGCAAATACAGACCCTTTGAAGTCTAACTGCATGATACCCATTCCATGGGTCCCAACACTCCAGGTTCAAGGGATTCTTACTTCAGCTAAAACATGCATGGGAAACCCAGAGTATGGTCCACTGTGTGACTGGTAAACGATTTAAAATGCATCTCAGTTTTCGTCCCCTGGTACTCGGGTTCACCATTCCAGACACTTTATTAACACTCTCTCCACTTGGAGAGTCACTGCCTTTAACCTCCTATTTGGCACAGTTTGCAATTTCTGAGCAAGATGAATAGCAATAGGGAGAACCACTGAGAGACTAGCTGTAGGTGTTTCCACGGGCAAATTTAACGCTCATTACCCACCAGGAAGAAGAATTAACCAAAGGTTCAGTGTGCCCTGCTGGAACCAGATTAGAGCCTGAAGCAATCCTGCGTTTTGGCGGCCACCTCACAAGAAATCGAGTTGAAGAAAGGAGCTCAGGGGCACTGTAATTCACAAACCTGCAGAATTATAAATGACAGCTATCGTCCAAAAATGTATTGAAGTAATGCTTTGAAGAGGACTTGAAAGTGGAGTAGAATTGCAGGAAATTGATTTCACGGGGTAGACTGGAATTGTATTTAAAGCATAGGAGTAGTGGCAGAACGTCGACAATGATGCACTTGGCCCAAAAGTGCGTATGCGTTTTTTCCTGAATATATTCAGGAAAAAACGCATACGCACTTTATGGCCAACCAAGCAAGCATGTAAATGTAATCTGCACTACAATGAAGTCTCACTGCCCCCCGTTCAAAAGGGCCATCTTGAAAAAGAGTAAAATCCAGAAAGGCAGGACAGGGCATGGAGAACAGGGAGCCTTGTTATGCTGATGGGTGTGATGTAAATTGCCAACAGACACTCTGCAGAAGTGTATGGTGTTTCCTGAATACCAAAAAAACAAAGCAACAGAGCCTATGGCACTTCCACTTATTGTCCTATAGGTTAGGGAAATTAAGATAAAAAACACACATCCACCCCAAAATTTCGGACGGCTCTGTTTCCAAGAACCTCGTCTACGCTACAAGTCATATATGCCAAAAGGCGAAAAATGGATAAAGAAATTTCGGTACGTACGTAAAATGGAATATCACCCAGCAAAGAAATCTATGTCATCAGGCCTGTCGCGGCATTATGACTGGATTCAGGTACGATGATAATACGTGAAATAAGTCAACAGAAAGAGAAACATCATAAGATGTCACTAATACAGGGAATGAAAACTTGGCTATACATGAAATGAATTACAAAACAGAAGAGGGTCTCAAATTAAGAAGACCAAGTTATGCTTGCTTAATGGGAAAGGTGAGTTGGGGTGCTGCATAAAACCAGAGATTGAAATTAGCACAGATACTGTTCTATAACCCAAATAAGTAATAGAGAAGACCTATTCCTTGCTCAACAAAAGGGACTCAACACTCCATATTCAACGCCTAGGAATATACCTGAATAGGAAAATTCTTAAAACCCATGGATTTATATGTCTCCGTAAGAGAATCAACCATGTGTACAGCGGCATAAACGCAGCAGTGAAAATCCGATAAATCCAATTATCAAAATAAATTTCAAAAACAAAACACAAAGACAGTGAAATAGAGAGCAATTCTTAAATAATTCACTCAGGGCATGTGATGCAACCGGGATTTACCACATTTACACACAGAGCTGGTTGAGACATAAGGCTGGACACTTCAGGCTGATAGCATTGGTGAGTTTCGGTGAGCAAATGCAGACCCTTTGAAGTCATACTGCATGGTACCCATTCCATGGGGCCCAAGTCTCCAGGTTCAAGGGATTCTTCCTCCAGCTAAAACATGCATGGGAAACCCAGAGTATGGTCCACCGTCTGATTGGAAAACGATTTAAAATGCATCTCAGTTTTCGTATCCTGGTCCTCGGGTTCACCATTCCAGACGCTTTACTAACACTCTCCCCGCTTGGAGAGTCAGTGCCTTTAACCTCCTGTTTGGCACAGCTTGCAATTTCTGTGCAAGATGAACAGGAATAGGGAGAAACAATGAGAGACTAGCTGTAGGTGTCTGCACGGGCAAATGTAATGCTCAATTCCAACCAGGAAGAGGAATTAACCAAAGGCTCAGCGTGCCCTGCGGAAACAGATTAGGGACTGAAGCAATCCTGCGGTTTTGTGCCCAGCTCTCAAGAAAGCGAGTTGAAGAAAGGAGCTCAGGGGCACTGTACTTCACAAACCTGCAGAGTTATAAATGACAGCTATCCTCCAAAAATATATTGAAGTAAGCCTGCGAAGGGGACTTGAAAGCGGGGCAGAATTTCAGGAAAACGATTGCAGGGGCTAGACTGGAATTGCCCTGAAAGCATAGGAAAAGAGGCAGAACGTCGACAATGATGCACTTGGCCAAAAATTGCGTATGCGTTTTTTCCTGAATATATTAAGGAAAAAACACATACGCCCTCTTTGGCCAACCAAGCAAGCCTGTAAAGGATATCTGCACTGCAATGAAGTCTCACTGCCCCCCGGGCAAAAGGGCCATCTGAAAAAAGTCTAAAATCCAGAAAGGTAGGACAGGATATGGAGAACAGGGAGCCTTGTTATGCTGATTGGCAGGATGTAAATTGCCAACAGCCACCCTGGAGAAGTGTAGGGTGTTTGCTGAAACACGTAAGAAACAAAGGAACACAGCCTATGGCACTTCCACTTATGGTCCTATAGCTTAGGGAAATTAAAATCAAAAACAGACAGCCACCCCAATGTTTGGGACGGCTGTGTTCACAAGAAGCTCGTCTACAGTACCAGGTAAACGTACCAGAAAGCAAAAATGGATAAAGAAGTTGTGGCACGTACGTACAATGCAATATCACACAGCAATAAAATCTCTGTCATCAGGCCCGTAGCGGCATAGTGAGTGGATGCAGGTACGGTGATTCTACGTGAACTACGTCACACAGAAAAAGAAACATCATAATATATCACTAATACACGGAATGTAAACTTGACTACACATGAACTGAATTACAAAACAGAACAGGGACTCAAATTTAGAAAACCAACCAGTGCTTGCGTTTGGGGAAAGGTGCGTTTGGGTGCTACATAAAACCAGAAACTGAAAGTAGCACAGATAACTTTCCATAAGCCAAATATGCAATACACAAGACCTACTCCTTGCTCAACGAAATGGACTCAACACCACATATTCAACGCCTACAAATATACCTGACTAGGAAGAATCTTAAAACTCATGGATATATATGTCTCTGAAAGAGAATCAAGCGTGTGTACAGCGGCATAAACGCAGCAGTGAAAATCCGATAAATCCCATTATCAACATAAATTTCAAAAACAAAACACAAAGACAGTGAAATAGAGAGCCATTCTTAAATTATTCACTCAGGGCATGTGATGCAACCGGGAATGACCACATCTACACCCAGAGCTGGTTGAGACATAAGGCTGGACACTTCAGGCTGATAGCTTTGGTGAGCTTCGGTGAGCAAATGCAGACCCTTTGAAGTCATACTGCATGGTACCCATTCCATGGGTCCCAACTCTCCAGGTTCAAGGGATTCTTCCTCCAGCTAAAACATGCATGGGAAACCCAGAGTATCGTACACTGTGTGATTGGGAAATGATTTAAAATGCATCTCAGTTTTCGTATCCTGGTCCTTGGCTTCACCATTCCAGATGCTTTACTAACACTCTCCCCGCTTGGAGAGTCAGTGCCTTTAACCTCCTGTTTGGCACAGCTTGCAATTTCTGTGCAAGATGAACAGGAATAGGGAGAACCAATGAGAGACTAGCTATAGGTGTCTGCACGGGCAAATGTAACGCTCATTTCCCACCTGGAAGAGGAATTAAGGAAAGGCTCAGCGTGCCCTGCTGGAAACAGATTAGTGCCTGAAGCAATCCTGTGGTTTTGTGCCCAGCTCACAAGAAAGCGAGTTGAAGAAAGGAGCTCAGGGGCACTGTAATTCACAAACATGCAGAGTTATAAATGACAGCTATCTTCCAAAAGTACATTGAAGTAAGCCTGCGAAGGGGACTTGAAAGCGGGGCAGAATTTCAGGAAAACGATTGCAGGGTGTAGACTGGAATTGCCCTGAAAGCATAGGAAGAGGCACAACGTCGAGAATGATGCACTTGGCCAAAAAGGGCGTATGCGTTTTTTCCTGAATATATTCAGGAAAAAACGCATACGCCCTTTTTGGCTAACCAAGCAAACCTGTAAAGGAAATCTGCACTACAATGAAATCTCACTGCCCCCCGGGCCAAAGGGCCATCTGAAAAAAGTGTAAAATCCAGAAAGGTAGGACAGGATATGGAGAACAGGGAGCCTTGTTATGCTGATTGGCAGGATGTAAATTGCGAACAGCCACCCTGGAGAAGTGTATGGTGTTTCCTGAAACACGTAAGAAATCAAGCAAAACAGCCTATGACAATTGCACTTATGGTCCTATTGCTTAGGGAAATTAAAATCAAAAACAGAGAGCCACCCCAAAGTTTGGAACGGCTGTGTTCCCAAGAAGCTCGTCTACAGTACCAGGTAAATATCCCAGAAAGCAAAAAATGGATAAAGAAGTTGTGGCACGTACGGGCAATGCAATAACACTCAGCAATGAAATCTGTGTCATCAGGCCCGTAGCGGCATAGTGAGTGGATGCAGGTACGGTGATTCTACGTGAACTACGTCACACAGAAAAAGAAACATTATAAGATATCACTAATACACGGAATGTAAACTTGACTACACATGAACTGAATTACAAAACAGAACAGGGTCTCAAATTTAGAAAACCAACTAGTGCTTGCTTATGGGGAAAGGTGCGTTGGGGTGCTGCATAAAACCAGAGACTGAAATTAGCACAGATAACTTTCCATAAGCCAAATATGTAATAGACAAGACCTACTCCTTGCTCAACGAAATGGACCCAACACCACATATTCAATGCCTAGGAATATACCTGACTAGGAAGATTCTTAAAACCCATAGATATATATGTCTCCGTAAGAGAATCAAGCGTGTGTACAGCGGCCGAAACGCAGCAGTGAAAATACGATAAATCCCATTATCAAAATAAATTTCAAAAACAGAACACAAAGACAGTGAAATAGAGAGCAATTCTTAAATAATTCACTCAGGGCATGTGATGCAACCGGGATTGACCACATCTATACCCAGAGCTGGTTGAGACATAAGGCTGGACACTTCAGGCTGATAGCATTGGTGAGTTTCGGTGAGCAAATGCAGACCCTTTGAAGTCATACTGCATGGTACACATTCCATGGGTCCCAACTCTCCAGGTTCAAGGGATTCTTACTCCAGCTAAAACATGCATGGGAAACCCAGAGTATGGTCCACCGTGTGATTGGGAAACGATTTAAAATGCATCTCAGTTTTCGTATCCTGGTCCTCGGGTTCAGCATTCCAGATGCTTTACTAACACTCTCCCCGCTTGGAGAGTCAGTGCCTTTAACCTCCTGTTTGGCACAGCTTGCAATTTCTGTGCAAGATGAACCGGAATAGGGAGAACCAATGAGAGACTAGCTGTAGGTGTCTGCACGGGCAAATGTAACGCTCATTTCCCAACAGGAAGAGGAATTAACCAAAGGCTCAGCGTGCCCTGCTGGAAACAGATTAGGGCCTGAAGCATTCCTGCGGTTTTGTGCCCAGCTCACAAGAAAGTGAGTTGAAGAAAGGAGGTCAGGGGCACTGTAATTCACAAACCTGCAGAGTTATAAATGACAGCTATCTTCCAAAAGTATATTGAAGTAAGCCTGCGAAGGGGACTTGAAAGCGGGGCAGAATTTCAGGAAAACAATTGAAGGGGGTAGAGTGGAATTGCCCTGAAGGCATAGGAAAAGAGGCACAAGGTCGACAATGATGCACTTGGCCTAAAAGGGCGTATGCGTTTTTTCCTGAATGTATGCAGGAAATAACGCATACGCCCTTTTTGGCCAAACAAGCAAGCCTGTAAAGGAAATCTGCACTACAATGAAGTCTCACTGCCCCCAGGGGAAAGGGGCCATCTGAAAACAGTGTAAAATCCAGAAAGGTTGGACAGCATATGGAGAACAGGGAGCCTTGTTATGCTGATTGGCAGGATGTAAATTGCCAGCAGCCACCCTGAAGAAGTGTATGGTGTTTCCTGAAACATGTAAGAAATAAACCAACACAGCCTATGGCAATTGCACTTATGGTCCTATTGCTTAGGGAAATTAAAATCAAAAACAGAGAGCCACCCCAAAGTTTGGGACGCCTGTGTTCCCAAGAAGCTCGTCTACAGTACCAGGTAAATATCCCAGAAAGCAAAAAATGGATAAAGAAGTTGTGGCCCGTACGTGCAATGCAATATCACTCAGCAATGAAATCTGTGTCAGCAGGCCCGTAGCGGCATAGTGAGTGGATGCAGGTACGGCGATTCTACGTGAACTACGTCACACAGAAAAAGAAACATCATAAGATATCACTAATACACGGAATATAAACTTGACTACACATGAACTGAATTACAAAACAGAACAGGGTCTCAAATTTAGAAAACCAACTAGTGCTTGCTTATGGGGAAAGGTGCCTTTGGGTGCTGCATAAAACCAGAGACTGAAATTAGCACAGATAACATTCCATAAGCCAAATATGTAATAGACAAGACTTACTCCTTGCTCAACAAAATGGACTCAACACCACATATTCAACGCCTAGGAATATACCTGACTAGGAAGAATCTTAAAACCCATGGATTTATATGTCTCCGTAAGAGAATCAAGCGTGTATACAGCGGCATAAACGCAGCAGTGAAAATACGATAAATCCCATTATCAAAATAAATTTCAAAAACAAAACACAAAGACAGTGAAACAGAGAGCAATTCTTAAATAATTCACTCAGGGCATGTGATGCAACCGGGATTTACCACATCTACACCCAGAGCTGGTTGAGACATAAGGCTGGACACTTCAGGCTGATAGCATTGGTGAGTTTTGGTGAGCAAACGCAGACCCTTTGAAGTCATACTGTATGGTACCCATTCCATGGGTCCCAAATCTCCAGGTTCAAGGGATTCTTCCTCCAGCTAAAACATGCATGTGAAACCCAGAGTATGGTCCACCGTGTTATTGGGAAACGATTTAAAATGCATCTCAGTTTTCGTATCCTGGTCCTCGGGTTCACCATTCCAGATGATTTACTAACACTCTCTCCGCTTGGAGAGTCAGTGCCTTTAACCTCCTGTTTGGCACAGCTTGCAATTTCTGAGCAAGATGAACAGGAATAGGGAGAACCAATGAGAGATTAGCTGTAGGTGTATGCACAGGCAAATGTAACGCTCATTTCCCACCAGTAAGAGGAATTAAAGAAAGGCTCAGCGTGCCCTGCCGGAAAGAGATTAGTGCCTGAAGCAATCCTGCGGTTTTGTGCCCAGCTCACTAGAAAGCGAGTTGAAGAAAGGAGCTCAGGGGCACTGTAATTCACAAACCTGCAGAGTTATGAAAAACAGCTATCCTCCAAAAATATATTGAAGTAAGCCTGCGAAGGGGACTTGAAAGCGGGGCAGAATTTCAGGAAAACGATTGCAGGGGGTAGACTGGAATTGCCCTGAAAGCATAGGAAAGAGGCAGAACGTCGACAATGCTGCCCTTGGCCAAAGAGGGCGTATGCGTTTTTCCTGAATATATTCAAGAAAAAACGCATACGCCCTTTTTGACCAACCAAGCAAGCCTGTAAAGAAATCTGCACTACAATGAAGTCTCAGTGCCCCCCAGGGCAAAAGCGCCATTTAAAAAAATTGTAAAATCTAGAAACGGAGGACAGGCAATGGAGAACATTGATCCTTATTATGCTGATGCATATGATGTAAATTGCCAACAGCCATTCTGGAGAAGTGTTATGTGTTTCCTGAAACACATGAGAAACAAAGCAACACAGCCTATGGCACTTCCACTTATGGTCCTACAGCTTAGGGAAATTAAAATCAAAAACACATAGCCACCTCAAAATTTGGGACCTCTCTGTTCACAAGAACCTCGTTTACAGTACCAGGTAAATATCTCAGAGAGCATACAATGGATAAAGAAGTTGTGGTACGTATGTACAATGGAATACCACTCAGCAATGAAATCTGTGTCATCAGGCCCGTAGTGGCATAGTGAGTGGATTCAGGTACGGTGATTCTACGTCAAATAAGTCACACAGAAAAAGAAACTTCATAAGATATCACTAATACACGGAATGTAAACTTGACTACACATGAACTGAATTACAAAACAGAACAGGGTCTCAAATTTAGAAAACCAACTTGTGCTTGCTTATGGGGAAAGGTGCGTTGGGGTGCTGCATAAAACCAGAGACTGAAATTAGCACAGATACCGTTCCATAAGCCAAATATACAATAGACAAGACCTACTCCTTGCTCAACGAAATGGACTCAACACCACATATTCAACGCCTAGGAATATACCTGACTAGGAAGAAACTTAAAACCCATGGATTTATATGTCTCCGTAAGAGAATCAAGAGTGTGTACAGTGGCATTAACGCAGCATTGAAAATCGGATAAATCGCAGTATCAAAAAAAATTTCAAAAACAAAACACAATGACAGTGAAATAGAGAACAATTCTTAAATAACTCACACAGGGCTTGTGATGCAACCTGGATTTACCACATCTACACCCAGAGCTGGGTGAGAGATAAGGCTGGACACTTTGGGCTGATTGCATTGGTGAGGTTCAGTGAGCAAATGCAGACCCTTTGATGTCATACTGCCTGGTACCCATTCCATGGTTCCCAACTCTCCAAGTTCAAGGGATTCTTCCTTCAGCTAAAATTTGCATGTGAAACCCAGAGTATGGTCCACTGTGTGACTGGGAAACCTTTTTACATGCATGTCAGTTTTCGTCCCCTGGTACTCAGGTTCACCATTCCAGACCCTTTTCTTACACTCTCCCGATTTGGAGAGTCAGTGTCTTTAACCTCCTGTTTGGCACTGTTTGCAATTTCTGCACAAGATGAACAGGAATACGGAGAACCAACGGGAGACTATCTGTAGGTGTGTGCGCGGGCAATTTTTTTTTTAACATCTTTATTGGGGTATAATTGCTTTACAATGGTGTGTTAGTTTTTGCTTTATAACAAAGTGAATCAGCTATACAAATACATATACTCCCATGTGTCTTCCCTCTTGTGTCTCCCTCCCTCCATCTCTCCCCCTCCTACCCCTCCAGGCTGTCCCAACGCCCCGAGCTAATATCCCTGTGCCTTGTTGCTGCTTCCCCCTTGCTATCTACCTTACTACGTTTGTTAGTGTGTATATATACATGACTTTCTCTCGCCCTGTCAAAACTCACCCTTCCCCTTCCCCATATCCTCAATTCCGTTCTTCAGTAGGTCTGCGCCTCTATTCCTGTCTTATCCCTAGGTCCTTCATGACATTTTTTTTCCTTTAAATTCCATATATATGTGTTAGCATACGGTATTTGTCTTTTTCTTTCTGACTTACTTCACTCTGTATGACAGACTCTAGGTCTATCCATCTCATTACAAATAACTCAGTTTCATTTCTTTTTAAGGCTGAGTAATATTCCATTGTGTATATGTGCCACATCTTCTTTATCCATTCGTCCAATGATGGGCACTTAGGTTCTTTCCATCTCCGGGCTATTGTAAATAGAGCTGCAATGAACATTTCGGGACATGACTGTTTTTGAATTTTGGTTTTCTCAGGGTATATACCCAGTATGCATGGGCAA
This sequence comes from Phocoena phocoena, assembly GCF_963924675.1. Lineage (NCBI taxonomy): Eukaryota > Metazoa > Chordata > Mammalia > Artiodactyla > Phocoenidae > Phocoena > Phocoena phocoena. Next base: position 122,510,032 of record NC_089219.1, read on the forward strand.
TTTTAACACTCATTTCCCAACAGGAAGAGGAATTAACCAAAGGCTCAGCATGCCATGCTGGAGCAAGATTAGGGCCTGAAGCAATCCTGCGGTTTTGTGGCCAGCTCACAAGAAAGCGAGTTGAGGAAAGGAGCTCAGGGGCACTGTCATTCACATACCTGCAGACTTATAAATGACAGAAATCGTACAAAAATATATTGAATTAAGGCTGTGAAGAGGACTTGAAAGTGGGGCAGAATTGCCGGAATCCGATTTCAGGAGGTAGACGTGAATTGCTCTGAAAGCATAAGAGAAGTAGCAGAACCTCGTCAATGAAGCACTTGGCCAAAAAGGGCATATGCGTTTTTTCCAGGGCCATCATTAACGGGAGTAGGAGGCTCCCAGCATGCTCCAGTTGCCAACAGAGGGCTCACGTCGCCAAGGCGATGTAAGCTAGCCAGGCAGGAGTGACCTGACATCAGAGGGACACCGCACAGAATGGTAAGGAACCCAGCCAGGATCAGACTCTCCCCAGAGGGCCCACATCACCAAGGTGATGGGAACCAGGCAGGAGTGTCCTCACACCCGTGGGGCCACATCATCAAAAGTTGAGGTACCCAGCACATGTGGCCTCAAATCAGAGGACCCACATCACCATGGGTTTCGGAGTGAGGCAGGCAGGATTAACCTCACAACACATGTCCCATTGTATACAAAATGTGTGGAAACCAGCAGCTGGATCTTCCTAGCAGGCGGCCCAGAGCACTGAGGCTATGAGATCCAGGCCAGCATGAACTCACAACAGAGGGCCCTCATTGTGATTCTGTAAGCAACCCAGCCGTTGTGACCTCAGAGCAGAAGGCCCACATCCCCATGGGGAAGGGAAACAAGCAGGAGTGTCATCGCAAGAGTGGGCACACATGAAAAAATGTGGGGAGCCCAGCAATTAGTGCCTGATGCCAGAGGGCCCTCATCACCGAGGGGCGGTGGCTCCCAGCCAGCTCCAACTGCTACCAGAGGGGCGACGTCGCCAATGCGGAGTGCGACAACCAGGCAGGAGTGATCTCAGAGCAGAGGGTCAACCTCACAGAAGTGTGAAGATCCAAAGAGGATCAGATTCTCACCAGAGGGCCCACATCACCAAGGGAATGGGAACCAGGCAGGAGTGTCCTCACACTAGTGGGGCCACATCACCGAAAAGTGAGGGACCCAGCACACGTGGCCTCAAACCAGAGGACACACATCACAAGGGAGCTGGGATTGAGGCAGGCAGGAGGAGCCTCAAAACAGAGGGACCATAGAATTAAAGAGGTGAAGAATCCCGCAGTTGGAACCTCCCAGCAGGCGGCCAGGAGCAGTGAGACTATGGGATCCAGGCCAGAGTGATCTCACACCAGAGGGCCGTCATCATGAAACTGTGACAACCTAGGCGTTGGGATCTCAGAGCAGAAGGCCCACATTCCCATGGGGTTGGGAACCTGTCAGAAGTGTACTCGCACCACAGGGCACACATCAGAGAATTTAGGGAACCCAGGAGTTAGGGCCTGACGCCAGAGGGCCCTCATTACCAAGGGGAGGAGACTCCAATCAGGCACCAACACCCAACTGAGGGTCCACGTCGCCAAGGTGACGTGTGACAGCCAGGTAGGAGTGACCTCACCGCAGAGGGCCTACCTCACAGAAGGGTGAGGAACACAGCCAGGATAAGACTCTCACCAGAGGGCCCACATCACCAAGGTGATCAGAACCAGGCAGGAGAGTCTTCACACCAGTGTGGCCACATCATAGAAAGGTGAGGAACCCAGCACATGTGGCCTAAACCAGAAGACCCACATCTCCAAGGGGCTCGGAATGAGGCAGGCAGGAGTAGCCTCACAACACAGGGCCCATAGAATACAAAAGCTGAGGAATCCAGCAATGGGAACCTCCCAGCAGGCGGCCAAGAGCACCAAGTCTATGCGATTCAGGCCGCAGTAAACTCACAGCAGAGGGTCCACATCATGAAACTGCGAGCAACCCAGCCATTTGGACCTCAGAGCAGAAGGTCCACATCCCCAAGGTGTTGGGAGCATGGCAGGAGTGTCCTCGCACCATTTAGCACATATCAGATAATGTGGGTACCCAGCAGTTAGGGCCAGACGCCAGAGGGCCCTCATCACTGAGGGGAGGAGGCTCCCAGCATGTTCCAACTACCACAAGAGGGCCCACGTCGCCAAGGCGGGGTATGCCAGCCAGGCAGGAGTGACCTCACAGCAGACGGCCCACCTCAAAGAAGTGTGAGGAACCCAACCAGGATCAGACTCTCACCAGAGGGCCCATATCACCAAGGGGACAGGAACCAGGCATGAGTGTCCTCACACCAGTGGGGCCACATCACTAAAAGATGAGGAAACTGGCACATGTGGCCACAAACCAGAGGACCTACATCACCAAGGGGCTGGGAGTGACACAGGCAGGAGGAGCCTCCCAACACAGGGCCCAAAGAATAAAAAAGGTGAGGAACCCAGCAGTTGGAACTTCCCAGCAGGCGGCCCAGAGTACAGAGGTTATGGGGTCTAGGAATGAGTGAACTAACACCAGAGAGCTAACATCAGGAAACTGTGAGCAACCCAGTCGTTGGAACCTCAGAGCAGAAGGCCCATATCGCCATGGGGATGGGAACATTTCACGAGTGTCCTGGCATCACTGGGCTCACATCAGAAAACCTGGGGAGCCCAGCAGTTAGAGCCTGACGCCAGAGGGACCTCATCACCGAGGATAGGAGTCTCCAAAAGGATCCAACTGCCACCAGAGGGCCGACGTCACCAAGGCAATGGGAGCAAGCCAGGCAGGAGTTACCTCAGAGCACAGGGCCCACCTCACAGAACGGTAAGGAACCCAGCCAGGATCAGACTCTCACCAGAGGGGCCACATCACCAAGGGGCTGGGAAACAGGCACGAGTGTCCTCACACCATTGGGGCCACATCATCGAAAGGTGAGGGACCCAGCACACGTGGCCTCACACCAGAGGACACACATCACAACGGGGCTGGGATTGAGGCAGGCAGGAGGAGCCTCAAAACAGAGGGCCCATAGAATAAAAAAGGTGAGGAATCCCGCAGTTGGAACCTCCCAGCAGGCGCCCAGGAGCAGCAAGCCTATGGGATCTAGGCCGGAATGAACGCACATCAGAGGGCCCTCATCATGAAACTGTGAGCACCCCAGCCGTTGGGACCTCAGAGCAGAAGGCCCAAATTCCCATGGGGTTGGGAACCTGACAGGAGTGTACTCGCACCACAGGTCGCACATCTGCAAATTTTGGGAGCCCAGGAGTTAGGGTCTGACGCAAGAGGGCCCTCATTACCGAGGGACGGAGACTCGCAGCAGACACCAACTCCCAACTGAGGGCCCACGTCACCAAGGTGATGTGTGCCAGCCAGGCAGGAGTGACCTCACCGCAGAGGGCCTACCTCACAGAAGGGTGAGGAAACCAGCCAGGATAAGACTCTCACCAGAGGGCCCACATCACCAAGGGGATTGGAACCAGGCTGGAGGGTCCTCACACCAGTGTGGCCACATTATAGAAAGGTGAGGAACCCAGAACATGTGGCCTAAAACAGGGGACCCACATCTCCAAGGGGCTAGGAGTGAGGCAAGCAGGAGTATCCTCACAAAACAGAGCCCACAGAATAAAAGTTGTGAGGAATCCAGCAGTTGGAACCGGCCAGTAGGCCGCCCAGAGCACAGAGTCTATGGGATCCAGGCCACAGCGAACTCACAGCAGAGGTCCCACATCATGAAACTGTGAGCAACCCGGCGGATGGGACCTCAGAGCAGAAGGCCCACATCCCTATGGGGATGGGAACCTGACAGGAGTGTCCTCGGCCCACTTCCACGAATCAGTAAATGTGGGAACCCAGCAGTTAGGACCTGAGGCCAGAGGACCCTCATCACCGAGGGGAGGAGGCTCCCAGCAGGCTCCAACTGCCACCATAAGGCCATGCCCTGAAGTTGCAGGGTTTGCTCCGTGGGCACACTGACCTCGATTGAGGAGGCCCTCCAACTCCAACCTCCAGAGAGATAACCGGGGGCAACGGGGCACCATGACGACCCGTGTGACCATCACTTGACCTGGAGTTTCTCTCATAAAACAACAAGAGTGTGTCCCAAAAGAGTAGACTACTGCTTGCAGTACTTACTGTACCCAGAGGGGAGCTAATAATCTTGGCGGGGGAACCGTATATCATGCTGTCACCATAGAAAAGCCTACAGACACCCTGATGATGGTGGCCAATAAGACCGGCTGGACTCCTGTTTACTTCCAAAGGCTCTTGACTCACTGACCATCATGATCCTTCATCACCATGACCCTGGACTGTCTGGGAGCTGAGCGGGCAGGGTCCTGACACCTGGTGCTCTTTTTACATTAATTCAGGGGCCTAATGGAAGAAAGCGCAGACTGTTGGTCAGAGCATCTAGGCTGGCAGAAACGGTCAGTCAGAGCATCTAGGCTGGCAGAAACGGTCAGCCTAAGGTGGCCGAACAAATGTGGGGCGGGGTGAAACTGGACCTCACAGCGCCACTGCACATCTCCTTTCTGGAACCTTAAAGGTCATTAGAATCTATAACACTTCCAATACTGGTGCTCAGGCGGACGAGCAGGGAGGCAGGAGGCCTGGGGACAATCAACGTCACCTGGAGGCTGCTGGGGAGAAGTTCTGACCCTCGCCCACGGGTATGAAGCCTCCTAACTCAGCACTCAGCAGTTACAGAAGAAGGGTCTGCACCCGCAGCACTCCAAGAATGAGGAAAGGGACAAAAGGCAGAAGAGAAGTTTGTCCCAGGCAAAGCCCCTTAAAAATGCCTGGGAGATAAAAATAGAATCTGGGCAATAAAATAAAGTCTAACCTTTTTTATCCTTTGTGCTTTGTCTAATTTCAGGTGCTCCTAGAGTCCCGCATACAGAGGTTCCACACCTGGCACTTCAGACCAGATTTCCTAGAGCAGAATGGCTCGATGACACTTCAGCTCCTGGGGCCCAGTTCAGACTCCGTGACATAGAGCCTGAGCTGCAGCCAACCAGGTCCTCGAGAGCTCAGCCCCCTCCCTCCCAGTGACTCTGACAGGATCTCTACACAGCAGCCCAGCCCACAGCCCACAGGGTAGCACCTCTCCATTCTCTGATCAAAATATAAAGTTTCCTTTGCTTTTGAACCAAACTCAGTCTCGATCTATTGGCTCCAATGACACTGGGCAGGGGGACACTTGTTGGCGTCCACTCTGGAGGATCAGTAACAGAAATTGAGAACATTGTAACTTCAATGAACAGATGTGTGAGCCAAACTGTAATTAACATAGAACAGTGTATAAGGCTCGGGTAAAATAAGATGTTTCTAACACTTCCATTTGATATTTCCATCACTTTCTTATAAGCAAGTTCAGTGAAAAGGTTTGTCTTCTTTGTCAGGTCAATATTAGAGAAACAAAGTGATTTCTTTCCAAGGATGTACATCTAATAATCTTGGTTAAAGCTTCAATCTTGTTTTAAATGCTTTTGCATTGAAAATGATACCTCTCTTTCAGCTCCCCCATTTCTGAGAAGCATAAAATCTTATAATTTATTATTACCAAAGGGAAATGGTAGGAGGAGGGATAAATTAACAGTTTGGGATTAACACATACACACTGCTATGTATGAAATCATCAGCAAGGAACTACTGTATAGCACAGGGAACTACACTCAACATTTTGCAATAACCTATAAGGGGAAATGATCTGAAAATGAATAGATATTTTTATTGACATCATCCATCAATGACAGTAAAAATGGAATCTAAGGGAAGACAGTGGTGAGTGCTTCTGACCCTGAAGACTTCAATCATCTAAAGTTTGGACTCTGCCTACTTCCCAAGGCCCTTAATGAACATATGTGTAGCCGTAGCTTAAAAAATTCCCCAGTTTGGGTTGCGGAGAGACACTGATATTGAAAATCCCCTGGTGTTCTCCTCACATGAATGGGACCCTTCCTACACCTAAAACATGCCTGTCACACCCAGAGGATGGTATACCGTCTGATCGGGAAAAGTTTGGAAAAGGCATCTCATCTCCTCATCTCTTGGTGCTAGGGTTCACCACTCCAGCGTCTTTACTAACAGTCTCCCCACTTGGAGATGTCAGCACTGTCAACATCCTGTTGCATACAGTTTGGAATTTGTCCAGAAGATGAAGCGGAAGGAGGAGGAACAATGAGAGACAAGTCCTAGGTGTTCGGACAGGCACATGTCACTCTAATTTCCAATCAGGAAGACGAATTGACCAAAGGCTAGGGTTGCCCATGGAAACAGAATAGGGCTTGAGGAATCCTGATGCTTTGTGGCCAGTTCCCATAAACACAAGTTGGAAAATGGAACTCAGGGGCACTAAAATTCACGAAACTGCAGAATTGAAAATATCTATCACTGAAAAATGTCTTGAGGAAAGTCAGAGAAAAGGACTTGTAAGCAACGGAGAATGGCAGGAAAGGGATTGGAAGAGGTAGAAAGGACTCGCCATTAAACACAAGAAATGGGGCTGAACATTGCCAACATTGCAGTTGGCCAAAAAGGGTGTATGCATCTTTTTCTGTATATATTCAAGAAAAGGGCATACACTTTTTTAGCCAACCAAACAGGTGGGCACTGGAAATCAATACTACAAAACATATCACTTTGCATCAGTCAGAAGAGCCATCCTCATAAAGTGTAAACACCAGAAATGCAGGACAGGGCAAGGAGAAAAGGGAGCCCTGTGAGTCTTATAGTGGAAATGTATATTGCCAATGGTCACTCTGGATAAGTGTATTGTGTTTACTAAAGCATCTAAAAAATGAGCTACCGAGCACAGGGCACTTGCACTCATGGACGTATATCTTGGGAAAAACAAAAATCGAGAGGACACAGGCACCCCAATGTTTACCACCTCTCTGTTTAAAAGATCCTCGACTAGGATATAACTTAAATGTATCTGCAGAGAAAAAACGGATAGAGATGTGGTGCTTATGTAGAGTGGAATATTACTCAGCCTGGAAATGAATGAAATACGGCCAGTTATAACAACACCAGAGGAGTTACGTGTGATCATTCGAAGTCACGTAATTCAAAAAGAAAAAGACATAAGATATTACTAATACATGGAATGTTAACATGGCTACACATGAACTGAATTACAAAAGAGAAGAGGGTTTCAAATTAAGAAAACCAACATATGATTCCATAAGGAGAAAGGTGAGTTGGGGTGCTGCATAAAACCAGAGATTGAAATTAGCACAGATAACATTCCATAAGCCAAATATGTAATACTCAAGACCTACTCCTTGCTCAACGAAATGGACTCAACACGCCATATTCAATGCCTAAGAATATACCGGATTAGTAAGAATCTTAAAACCCATGGACTTATATGTCTCTGTAAGAGAATCAAGCGTGTGTACAGCGGCATAAACGAAGCAGTGAAAATCCGATAAATCCCATTATTAAAATAAATTTCAAAAACAAAACACAATGACAATGAAATAGAGAGCAATTCTTAAATAATTCACTCAGGGCATGTGATGCAACCTGGATTTACCACATCTACAACCAGAGCTGGCAGAGACATAAGGCTGGACACTTCAGGCTGATAGCATTGCTGAGTTTCGGTGAACAAATGCAGATCCTTTGAAGTCATACTGCATGGTACCCATTCCATGGGTCCCAACTCTCCCGGTTCAAGGGATTCTTTCTTCTGCTAAAACATGCGTGGGAAACGCCGAGTATGGTCCACCGTGTGATTAGGAAATGATTTAAAATGCATCTCAGTTTTCATATCCTGGTCCTGGGGTTCACCATTCCAGACGGTTTACTAACACTCTCCCTGCTTGGAGAGTCAGTGCCTTTAAACTCCTGTTTGGCACAACTTGCAATTTCTGCGCAAGATGAACACGAATAGGGAGAACCAATGAGAGACTAGCTGTAGGTGTCTGCACGGGCAAATGTAACGCTCATTTCCCACCAGGAAGAGGAATTAACCAAAGGCTCAGCGTGCCCTGCCGGAAACAGATTAGGGCCTGAAGCAATCCTGCGGTTTTGTTCCTAGCTCACAAGAAAGCGAGTAGAAGAAAGGAGCTCAGGGGCACTGTAATTCACAAACCTGCAGAGTTATAAATGACAGCTATCCTCCAAAAATATATTGAAGTAAGCCTGCGAAGGGGACTTGAAAGCGGGGCAGAATTTCAGGAAAACGATTGCAGGGTGTAGACTGGAATTGCCCAGAAAGCATAGGAAAAGAGGCAGAACATCAACAATGATGCACTTGGCCAAAAAGTGCGTATGCATTTTTTCCTGAATATATTCAGGAAAAAACGCATACGCCCTTTTTCGCAAACCAGGCAAGCCTGTAAAGGAAATCTGCACTACAATGAAGTCTCACTGCCCCCTGGGCAAAAGGGCCATCGGAAAAAAGTGTAAAACCCAGAAAGGTAGGACAGGATATGGAGAACAGGGAGCCTTGTTATGCTGATTGGCAGGATGTAAATTGCCAACAACCACCCTGGAGAACTGTATGGTGTTTCCTGAAACACATAAGAAACAAAGCAACACAGCCTAAGGCACTTCCACTTATGGTCCCAAAGATTACGGAAATTAAAATCAAAAACAGAGAGCCACCCCAAAGTTTGGGACGCCTGTGTTCCCAAGAAGCTCGTCTACAGTATCAGGTAAATATCCCAGAAAGCAAAAAATGGATAAAGTTGTGGCACGTACGTACAATGCAATATCACTCAGCAATGAAATCTGTGTCATCAGGCCCGTAGCGGCATAGTGAGTGGATGCAGGTACGGTGATTCTACGTGAACTATGTCACACAGAAAAAGAAACATCATAAGATATCACTAATACACGGAATGTAAACTTGACTACACATGAACTGAATTACAAAACAGAACAGGGTCTCAAATTTAGAAAATCAACTAGTGCTTGCTTATGGGGAAAGGTGCGTTGGGGTGCTGCATAAAACCAGAGAGTGAAATTAGCACAGAAAACCTTCCATAAGCCAAATATGTAATAGACCAGACCTACTCCTTGCTCAACGAAATGGACTCAACACCACATATTCAACGCCTAGGAATATACCTGACTAGGAAGAATCTTAAAACCCATGGATTTATATGTCTCCGAAAGAGAATCAAGCGTGTGTACAGCGGCATAAACGCAGCAGTGAAAATCCGATAAATCCCATTAACAAAATAAATTTCAAAAACAAAACACAAAAACAGTGAAATAGAGAGCAATTCTTAAATAATTCACTCAGGGCATGTGATGCAACTGGGCTTGACAACATCTACACAATAGCTGGTTGAGACATAAGGCTGGACACTTCAGGCTGATAGCATTTGTGAGTTTCCGTGAGCAAATGCAGACCCTTTGAAGTCATACTGCATGGTACCTATTCCATGGGTCCCAACTCTCCAGGTTCAAGGGATTCTTCCTCCAGCTAAATCATGCATGGGAAACCCACAGTATGGTCCACCGTGTGATTGGGAAACGATTTAAAATGCATCTCAGTTTTCGTATCCTGGTCCTCGGGTTCACCATTCCAGATGCTTTTCTAACACTCTCCCCGCTTGGAGAGTCAGTGCCTTTAACCTCCTGTTTGGCACAGTTTGCAATTTCTGCGCAAGATGAACAGGAATAAGGAGAACCAATGAGAGACTAGCTGTAGGTGTCTGCACGGGCAAATGTAACGCTCATTTCCCACCAGGAAGAGGAATTAAACAAAGGCTCAGTGTGCCCTGCTGGAAACAGATTAGGGCCTGAAGCAATCCTGCGGTTTTGTGCCCAGCTCACAAGAAAGCGAGTTGAAGAAAGAAGCTCAGGGGCACTGTAATTCACAAACCTGCAGAGTTATAAATGACAGCTATCCTCCAAAATTATATTGAAGTAAGCCTGCGAAGGGGACTTTAAAGCGGGGCAAAATTTCAGGAAAACGATTGCAGGGTGTAGACTGGAATTGCCCTGAAAGCATAGGAAAAGAGGCAGAACGTCGACAATGATGCACTTGGCCAAAAAGGCCGTATGCGTTTTTTCCTGAATATATTCAGGAAAAAACGCATACGTACTTTTTGGGCAACCAAGCAAGCCTGTAAAGGAAATCTGTACTACAATGAAATCTCACTGCCCCCCGGGCAAAAGGGCCATCTGAAAAAAGTGTAAAATCCAGAAAGTTAGGACAGGATATGGAGAACAGGGAGCCTTGTTATGCTGAGTGGCAGGATGTACATTGTGAACAGACACCCTGGAGAAGTGTATGGTGTTTCCTGAAACACGTAAGAAATAAAGCAACACAGCCTACGGCAATTGCACTTATGGTCCTATTGCTTAGGTAAATTAAAATCAAAAACAGAGAGCCACCCCAATATTTGGGACGGCTGTGTTCCCAAGAAGCTCGTCTGCAGTACCAGGTAAATATCCCAGAAAGCAAAAAATGGATAAAGAAATTGTGGCACGTACGTGCAATGCAAAATCACCCAGCAATGAAATCTGTGTCATCAGGCCCGTAGCGGCATAGTGAGTGGATGCAGCTACGGTGATTCTACGTGAACTACGTCACACAGAAAAAGAAACAGCATAAGATATCACTAATACACGGAATGTAAACTTGACTACACATGAACTGAATTACAAAACAGAACAGGGTCTCAAATTTAGAAAACCAACTAGTGCTTGCTTATGGGGAAAGGTGCCTTGGGGTGCTGCATAAAACCAGAGACTGAAATTAGCACAGATAACATTCCATAAGCCAAATATGTAATAGACAAGACCTACTCCTTGCTCAACGAAATGGACTCAACACCACATATTCAACGCCTAGGAATATACCTGACTAGGAAGAATCTTAAAACCCATGGATTTATATGTCTCCGTAAGAGAATCAAGCGTGTGTACAGCGGCATAAACGCAGCAGTGAAAATCCGATAAATCCCATTATCAAAATAAATTTCAAAAACAAAACACAAAGACAGTGAAATAGAGAGCAATTCTTAAATTATTCACTCAGGGCATGTGATGCAACCGGGATTTAACACATCTACACCCAGAGCTGGTTGAGACATAAGGCTGGACACTTCAGGCTGATAGCATTGGTGAGTTTCGGTGAGCAAATGCAGACCCTTTGAAGTCATACTGCATGGTACCTATTCCATGGGTCCCAACTCTCCGGGTTTAAGGGATTCTTCCTCCAGCTAAAACATGCATGGGAAACCCACAGTATGGTCCACCATGTGATTGGGAATCGATTTAAAATGCATCTCAGTTTTCGTATCCTGGTCCTCGGGTTCACCATTCCAGAAGGTTTACTAACACTCTCCCTGCTTGGAGAGTCAGTGCCTTTAACCTCCTGTTTGGCACAGCTTGCAATTTCTGTGCAAGATGTACAGGAATAGGGAGAACCAATGAGAGACTAGCTATAGGTGTCTGCACTGGCAAATGTAACGCTCATTTCCCACCAGTAAGAAGAATTAACCAAAGGCTCAGCGTGCCCTGCTGGAAACAGATTAGGGCCTGAAGCAATCCTGCGGTTTTGTGCCCAGCTCACAAGAAAGCGAGTTGAAGAAAGAAGCTCAGGGGCACTGTAATTCACAAACCTGCAGAGTTATAAATGACAGCTATCCTCCAAAAATATATTGAAGTAAGCCGGCGAAGGGGACTTGAAAGCAGGACAGAATTTCAGGAAAGCGATTGCAGGGGGTAGGCTGGAATTTCCCTGAAAGCATAGGAAAAGAGGCAGAACGTCGACAATGATGCACTTGGCCAAAAAGGGCGTATGCGTTTTTTCCTGAATATATTCAGGAAAAAACGCATACGTACTTTTTGGGCAACCAAGCAAGCCTGTAAAGGAAATCTGTACTACAATGAAATCTCACTGCCCCCCGGGCAAAAGGGCCATCTGAAAAAAGTGTAAAATCCAGAAAGTTAGGACAGGATATGGAGAACAGGGAGCCTTGTTATGCTGATTGGCATGATGTAAATGGCCAGCAACCACCCTGGAGAAGTGTATGGTGTTTCCTGAAACACGTAAGAAACAAAGCAACACAGCCTATGGCACTTTCACTTATGGTCCTATAGCTAACGGAAATTAAAATCAAAAACAGACAGCCACCCCAATATTTGGGACGGCTGTGTTCACAAGAAGCTCCTCTACAGTATCAGGTAAATATCCCAGAAAGCAAAAAACGGATCAAGAAGTTGTGGCACGTACGTACAATGCAATATCACTCAGCAATGAAATCTGTGTCATCAGGCCCGTAGCGGCATAGTGAGTGGATGCAGGTAGGGTGATTGTACGTGAACTACGTCACACAGAAAAAGAAACATCATAAGATATCACTAATACACGGAATGTAAACTTGACTACACATGAACTGAAATACAAAACAGAACAGGGTCCCAAATTTAGAAAACCAACTAGTGCTTGCTTATGGGAAAAGGTGCCTTGGGGTGCTGCATAAAACCAGAGACTGAAATTAGCACAGATAACATTCCATAAGCCAAATATGTAATAGACAAGACCTACTCCTTGCTCAACGAAATGGACTCAACACCACATATTCAACGCCTAGGAATATACCTGATTAGGAAGAATCTTAAAACCCATGGATTTATATGTCTCCGTAAGACAATCAAGCGTGTGTATAGCGGCTTAAACGCAGCAATCAAAATCCGATAAATCCATTATCAAAATAAATTTCAAAAACAAAACACAAAGACAGTGAAATAGAGAGCAATTCTTAAATAATTCACTCAGGGCATGTGGTGCAACCGGGATTGACCACATCTACACCCAGAGCTGGTTGAGACATAAGGCTGGACACTTCAGGCTGATAGCATTGGTGATTTTCGGTGAGCAAATGCAGACCCTTTGAAGTCATACTGCATGGTACCTATTCCATGGGTCCCAACTCTCCAGGTTCAACGGATTCTTCCTCCAGCTAAAACATGCATGGGAATCCCTCAGTATGGTCCACCGTGTGTTTGGGAAACGATTTAAAATGCATCTCAGTTTTCGTATCCTGGTCCTCGGGTTCACCATTCCAGATGCTTTACTAACACTCTCCCTGCTTGGAGCGTCAGTGCCTTTAACCTCCTCTTTGGCACAGCTTGCAATTTCTGTGCAAGATGAACAGGATTAGGGAGAACCAATGAGAGACTAGCTATAGGTGTCTGCACGGGCATATGTAACGCTCATTTCCCACCAGGAAGAGGAATTAACCAAAGGCTCAGCGTGCCCTGCCGGAAACAGATTAGGGCCTTAAGCAATCCTGCGGTTTTGTGCCCAACTCACAAGAAAGCGAGTTAAGAAAGGAGCTCAGGGGCACTGTAATTCACAAACCTGCAGAGTTATAAATGACAGCTATCCTCCAAAAATATATTGAAGTTAGCCTGCAAAGGGGACTTGAAAGCGGGGCAGAATTTCAGGAAAACGATTGCAGGGGGTAGACTGGAATTGCCCTGAAAGCATAGGAAAAGAGGCAGAACGTCGACAATGATGCACTTGGCCAAAAAGGGCGTATGCGTGTTTTCCTGAATATATTCAGGAAAACACGCATACGCCCTTTTTGGCCAACCAAGCAAGCCTCTAAAGGAAATCTGCACTACAATGAAGTCTCACTGCCCCCCGGGCAAAAGGGCCATCTGAAAAAAGTGTAAAATCCAGAAAGGTAGGACAGGATATGGAGAACAGGAAGCCTTGTTATGCTGATTGGCAGGATGTAAATTGCCAGCAGCCACCCTGGAGAAGTGTATGGTGTTTCCTGAAACACGTAAGAAACAAAGCAACACAGCCTATGGCACTTCCACTTATGGTCCTATAGCTTACGGAAATTAAAATCAAAAACAGACAGCCACCCCAATATTTGGGACGGCTGTGTTCACAAGAAGCTCGTCTACAGTATCAGGTAAATATCCCAGAAAGCAAAAAATGGATAAAGAAGTTGTGGCACGTATGTGCAATGCAATATCACTCAGCAATGAAATCTGTGTCATCAGGCCCGTAGCGACATAGTGAGTGGATGCAGGTACGGTGATTCTACGTGAACTACGTCACACAGAAAAAGAAATATCGTAAGATATCACTAATACACGGAATGTAAACTTGACTACACATGAACTGAATTACAAAACAGAACAGGGTCTCAAATTCAGAAAACCAACTAGTGCTTGCTTATGGGGAAAGGTGCGTTGGGGTGCTGCATAAAACCAGAGACTGAAATTAGCACAGATAACTTTCCATAAGCCAAATATGTAATAGACAAGACCTACTCCTTGCTGAACGAAATGGACCCAACACCACATATTCAACGCCTAGGAATATACCTCACTAGGAAGAATCTTAAAACCCATGGATGTATATGTCTCCGTAAGAGAATCAAGCATGTGTACAGCGTCCGAAACGTAGCAGTGAAAAGCCGAAAAATCCCATTATCAAAATAAATTTCGAAAACAAAACACAAAGACAGTGAAATAGAGAGCAATTCTTAAATAATTCACTCAGGGCATGTTATGCAACCGGGATTTAACACATCTACACCCAGAGCTGGTTGAGACATAAGGCTGGACACTTCAGGCTGATAGCATTGGTGAGTTTCGGTGAGCAAATGCAGACCCTTTGAAGTCATACTGCATGGTACCCATTCCATGGGTCCCAACTCTCCATGTTCAAGGGATTCTTCCTCCAGCTAAAACATGCATGGGAAACCCAGAGTATGGTCCACCGTGTGATTGGGAAACGATTTAAAATGCATCTCAGTTTTCGTATCCTGGTCCTCAGGTTCACCATTCCAGATGCTTTACTAACACTCTCCCCCTTGGAGGGTCAGTGCCTTTAACCTCCTCTTTGGCACAGCTTGCAATTTCTGTGCAAGATGAACAGGAATAGGGAGAACCAATGAGAGACTAGCTGTAGGTGTCTGCACGGGCAAATGTAACGCTCATTTCCCACCAGGAAGAGGAATTAACCAAAGGCTCAGCGTGCCCTGCTGGAAACAGATTACTGCCTGAAGCAATCCTGCGGTTTTGTGCCCAGCTCACAAGAAAGCGAGTTGAAGAAAGGAGCTCAGGGGCACTGTAATTCACAAACCTGCAGAGTTATAAATGACAGCTATCTTCCAAAAGTATATTGAAGTAAGCCTGCGAAGGGGACTTGAAAGCGGGGCAGAATTTCAGGAAAACGATTGCAGGGTGTAGACTGGAATTGCCCTGAAAGCATAGGAAAATAGGCACAACGTCGACAATGAGGCACATGGCCAAAAAGTGCGTATGCGTTTTTTCGTGAATATATTCAGGAAAACACGCATACGCCCTTTTTGGCCAACCAAGCAAGCCTGTAAAGGAAATCTGCACTACAATGAAGTCTCACTGCCCCCCGGGCAAAAGGGCCATCTGAAAAAAGTGTGAAATCCAGAAAGGTAGGACAGGATATGGAGAACAGGGAGCCTTGTTATGCTGATTGGCAGGATGTAAATTGCCAGCAGCCACCCTGGAGAAGTGTATGGTGTTTCCTGAAACACGTAAGAAACAAAGCAACACAGCCTATGGCACTTCCACTTATGGTCCTATAGCTTACGGAAATTAAAATCAAAAACAGACAGCCACCCCAATATTTGGGACGGCTGTGTTCACAAGAAGCTCGTCTACAGTATCAGGTAAATATCCCAGAAAGCAAAAAATGGATAAAGATGTTGTGGCACATACGTGCAATGCAATATCACTCAGCAATGAAATCTGTGTCATCAGGCCTGTAGTGGCATAGTGAGTGGAGGCAGTTACGGTGATTCTACGTGAACCAAGTCACACAGAAAAAGAAACATCATAAGATATCACTAATAGACGGAATGTAAACTTGACTACACATGAACTGAATTACAAAACAGAACAGGGTCTCAAATTTAGAAAACCAACTAGTGCTTGCTTATGGGGAAAGGTGCGTTGGGGTGCTGCATAAAACCAGAGACTTAAATTAGCACAGATAACTTTCCATAAGCCAAATATGTAATAGACAAGACCTACTCCTTGCTCAACGAAATGGACTCAACACCACATATTCAACGCCTAGGAATATACCTGATTAGGAAGAATCTTAAAACCCATGGAAATATATGTCTCCGTAAGAGAATCAAGCATGTGTACAGCGGCCGAAACGCAGCAGTGAATATCCGATGAATCCCATTATCAAAATAAATTTCGAAAACAAAACACAAAGACAGTGAAATAGAGAACAATTCTTAAATAATTCACTCAGGGCATGTGATGCAATCGGGATTGACCACATCTACACCCAGAGCTGGTTGAGACATAAGGCTGGACACTTCAGGCTGATAGCATTGGTGAGTTTCGGGGAGCAAATGCAGACCCTTTGAAGTCATACTGCATGGTACCCATTCCATGCGTCCCAACTCTCCAGGTTCAAGGGATTCTTCCTCCAGCTAAAACATGCATGGGAAACCCAGAGTATCGTCCACCGTGTGATTGGGAAATGATTTAAAATGCATCTCAGTTTTCGTATCCTGGTCCTCGTGTTCACCATTCCAGATGCTTTACTAAAACTCTCCCCGCTTGGAGAGTCAATGCCTTTCACCTCCTCTTTGGCACAGCTTGCAATTTCTGTGCAAGATGAACAGGAATAGGGGAACCAATGAGAGACTAGCTGTAGGTGTCTGCACGGGAAAATGTAACGCTCATTTCCCACCAGGAAGAGGAATTAACCAAAGGCTCAGCGTGCCCTGCCGGAAACAGATTAGTGCCTGAAGCAATCCTGCGGTTTTGTGCCCAGCTCACAAGAAAGCGAGTTGAAGAAAGGAGCTCAGGGGCACTGTAATTCACAAACCTGCCAAGTTATAAATGACAGCTATCTTCCAAAAGTATATTGAAGTAAGCCTGTGAAGGGGACTTGAAAGCGGGGCAGAATTTCAGGAAATTGACTGCAGGGGGTAGACTGGTTTTGCCTTGAAAGCATAGGAAAAGAGGCACAACATCGACAATAATGCACTTGGCCAAAAAGGGCGTATGCGTTTCTTCCTGAATATATTCAGGACAGAACGCATACGCACTTTTTGGCCAACCACACAAGCCTGTAAAAGAAATGTGCACTACAATGAAGTCTCACTGCCCCCCTGGCAAAAGTCCATCTGAAAAAAGTGTAAAATCCAGAAAGGTAGGACAGGATATGGAGAACTGGGAGCCTTGTTTTGCTGATTGGCAGGATGTAAATTAACAACAGCCACCCTGGAGAAGTGTATGGTGTTTCCTGAAACACGTAAGAAATAAAGCAACACAGCCTATGGCAATTGCATTTATGATCCTATTGCTTAGGGAAATTAAAATCAAAAACAGAGAGCCGCCCCAAAGTTTTGGACGGCTGTGTTCCCAAGAAGCTCGTCTACAGTACCAGGTAAATATCCCAGAAAACAAAAAATGGATAAGAAGTTGTGGCACGTACGTGCAATGCAATATCACTCAGCAATGAAGTCTGTGTCATCAGGCCCGTAGCGGCATAGTGAGTGGATGCAGGTACGGTGATTCTACGTGAACTACATCACACAGAAAAAGAAATATCATAAGATATCACTAATACACGGAATGTAAACTTGACTACACATGAACTGAATTACAAAACAGGACAGGATCTCAAATTTAGAAAACCAACTAGTGCTTGCTTATGGGGAAAGGTGCGTTGGGGTGCTGCATAAAACCAGAGACTGAAATTAGCACAGATAACTTTCCATAAGCCAAATATGTAATAGACAAGACCTACCCCTTGCTCAACGAAAAGGACCCAACACCACATATTCAACGCCTAGGAAGATACCTGACTAGGAAGAATCTTAAAACCCATGGATATATATGTCTCTGTAAGAGAATTAAGTGTGTGTACAGCGGCCGAAACGCAGCAGTGAAAATCCGATGAATCCCATTATCAAAATAAATTTCGAAAACAAAACACAAAGACAGTGAAATAGAGAGCAATTCTTAAATAATTCACTCAGGGCATGTGATGCAACCGGGATTGACCACATCTACACCCAGACCTGGTTGACACATAAGGCTGGACACTTCAGGCTGATAGCATTGGTGAGTTTCGGTGAGCAAATGCAGACCCTTTGAAGTCATACTGCATGGTACACATTCCATGGGTCCCAACTCTCCAGGTTCAAGGGATTCTTCCACCAGCTAAAACATGCATGGGAAACCCAGAGTATCGTCCACCGTGTGATTGGGAAACGATTTAAAATGCATCTCAGTTTTCGTATCCTGGTCCTCGGGTTCACCATTCCAGATGCTTTACTAACACTCTCCCCGCTTGGAGAGTCAGTGCCTTTAACCTCCTGTTTGGCACAGCTTGCAATTTCTGTGCAAGATGAACAGGAATAGGGAGAACCAATGAGAGATTAGCTGTAGGTGTCTGCACGGGCAAATGTAACGCTCATTGCTCACCAGGAAGAGGAATTAAACAAAGGCTCAGTGTGCCGTGCTGGAAACAGATTACGGCCTAAAGCAATCCTGCGGTTTTGTGCCCAGCTCACAAGATAGCGAGTTGAAGAAAGGAGCTCAGGGGCACTGTAATTCACAAACCTGCAGAGTTATAAATGACAGCTATCCTCCAAAAATATATTGAAGTAAGCCTGCGAAGGGGACTTGAAAGCGGGGCAGAATTTCAGGAAAACGATTGCAGGGGGTAGACTGGAATTGCCCTGTAAGCATAGGAAAAGAGGCAGAACGTCGACAATGATGCACTTGGCCAAAAAGGGCGTATGCGTGTTTTCCTGAATATATTCAGGAAAACACGCATACGCACTTTTTGGCCAACCATGCAAGCCTGTAAAGGAAATCTGCACTACAATGAAGTCTCACTGCCCCCCGGGCAAAAGGGCCATCTGAAAAAAGTGTAAAATCCAGAAAGGTAGGACAGGGTATGGAGAACAGGGAGCCTTGTTATGCTGATTGGCAGGATGCAAATTGCCAGCAGCCACCCTGGAGTAGTGTATGGTGTTTCCTGAAACACGTAAGAAACAAAGCAACACAGCCTATGGCACTTCCACTTATGGTCCTATAGCTTACGGAAATTAAAATCAAAAACAGACAGCCACCCCAATATTTGGGACGGCTGTGTTCACAAGAAGCTCATCTACAGTATCAGGTAAATATCGCAGAAAGCAAAAAATGGATAAAGATGTTGTTGCACATACGTGCAATGCAATATCACTCAGCAATGAAATCTGTGTCATCAGGCCCGTAGCGGCATAGTGAGTGGATGCAGGTACGGTGATTCTACGTGAACTACGTCACACAGAAAAAGAAACCTCATAAGATATCACTAATACACGGAATGTAAACTTGACTACACATGAACTGAATTACAAAGCAGAACAGGATCTCAAATTTCGAAAACCAACTAGTGCTTGCTTATGGGGAAAGGTGCGTTGGGGTGCTGCATAAAACCAGAGACTGAAATTAGCACAGATAACTTTCCATAAGCCAAATATGTAATAGACAAGACCTACTACTTGCTCAACGAAATGGACCCAACACCACATATTCAACGCCTAGGAATATACCTGACTAGGAAGAATCTTAAAACCCATGGATATATATGTCTCTGTAAGAGAATTAAGCGTGTGTACAGCGGCCGAAACGCAGCAGTGAAAATCCGATAAATCCCATTATCAAAATAAATTTCAAAAACAAAACACAAAGACAGTGAAATAGAGAGCAATTCTTAAATAATTCACTCAGGGCATGTGATGCAACCGGGATTGACCACATCTACACCCAGACCTGGTTGACACATAAGGCTAGACACTTCAGGCTGATAGCATTGGTGAGTTTCGGTGAGCAAATGCAGACCCTTTGAAGTCATACTGCATGGTACCCATTCCATGGGTCCGAACTCTCCAGGTTCAAGGGATTCTTCCTCCAGCTAAAACATGCATGGGAAACCCAGAGTATCGTCCACCGTGTGATTGGGAAACGATTTAAAATGCATCTCAGTTTTCGTATCCTGGTCCTCGGGTTCACCATTCCAGATGCTTTACTCACACTCTCCCCGCTTGGAGAGTCAGTGCCTTTAACCTCCTGTTTGGCACAGCTTGCAATTTCTGTGCAAGATGAACAGGAATAGGGAGAACCAATGAGAGATTAGCTGTAGGTGTCTGCACGGGCAAATGTAACGCTCATTGCCCACCAGGAAGAGGAATTAAACAAAGGCTCAGTGTGCCGTGCCGGAAACAGATTAGGGCCTAAAGCATTCCTGCGGTTTTGTGCCCAGCTGACAAGAAAGCGAGTTGAAGAAAGGAGCTCAGGGGCACTGTAATTCACAAACCTGCAGAGTTATAAATGACAGCTATCCTCCAAAAATATATTGAAGTAAGCCTGCAAAGGGGACTTGAAAGTGGGGCAGAATTTCAGGAAAACGATTGCAGGGGGTACACTGGAATTGCCCTGTAAGCATAGGAAAAGAGGCAGAACGTCGACAATGATGCACTTGGCCAAAAAGGGCGTATGCGTGTTTTCCTGAATATATTCAGGAAAACACGCATACGCCCTTTTTGGCCAACCAAGCAAGCCTCTAAAGGAAATCTGCACTACAATGAAGTCTCACTGCCCCCCGGGCAAAAGGGCCATCTGAAAAACGTGTAAAATCCAGAAAGGTAGGACAGGATATGGAGAACAGGAAGCCTTGTTATGCTGATTGGCAGGATGTAAATTGCCAGCAGCCACCCTGGAGAAGTGTATGGTGTTTCCTGAAACACGTAAGAAACAAAGCAACACAGCCTATGGCACTTCCACTTATGGTCCTATAGCTTACGGAAATTAAAATCAAAAACAGACAGCCACCCCAATATTTGGGACGGCTGTGTTCACAAGAAGCTCGTCTACAGTATCAGGTAAATATCCCAGAAAGCAAAAAATGGATAAAGATGTTGTGGCACATACGTGCAATGCAGTATCACTCAGCAATGAAATCTGTGTCATCAGGTCTGTAGTGGCATAGTGAGTGGAGGCAGGTACGGTGATTCTACGTGAACTACGTCACACAGAAAAAGAAACATCATAAGATATCACTAATACACGGAATGTAAACTTGACTACACATGAACTGAATTACAAAACAGAACAGGGTCTCAAATTTAGAAAACCAACTAGTGCTTGCTTATGGGGAAAGTTGGGTTGGGGTGCTGCATAAAACCAGAGACTTAAATTAGCACAGATAACTTTCCATAAGCCAAATATGTAATAGACAAACCTATTCCTTGCTCAACGAAATGGACTCAACACCACATATTCAACGCCTAGGAATATACCTGACTAGGAAGAATCTTAAAACCCATGGAAATATATGTCTCCGTAAGAGAATCAAGCATGTGTACAGCGGCCGAAACGCAGCAGTGAATATCCGATGAATCCCATTATCAAAATAAATTTCGAAAACAAAACACAAAGACAGTGAAATAGAGAACAATTCTTAAATAATTCACTCAGGGCATGTGATGCAACCGGGATTGACCACATCTACACCCAGAGCTGGTTGAGACATAAGGCTGGACACTTCAGGCTGATAGCATTGGTGAGTTTCGGTGAGCAAATGCAGACCCTTTGAAGTCATACTGCATGGTACCCATTCCATGGGTCCCAACTCTCCAGGTTCAAGGGATTCTTCCTCCAGCTAAAACATGCATGGGAAACCCAGAGTATCGTCCACCGTGTGATTGGGAAATGATTTAAAATGCATCTCAGTTTTCGTATCCTGGTCCTCGTGTTCACCATTCCAGATGCTTTACTAAAACTCTCCCCGCTTGGAGAGTCAATGCCTTTCACCTCCTCTTTGGCACAGCTTGCAATTTCTGTGCAAGATGAACAGGAATAGGGGAACCAATGAGAGACTAGCTGTAGGTGTCTGCACGGGAAAATGTAACGCTCATTTCCCACCAGGAAGAGGAATTAACCAAAGGCTCAGCGTGCCCTGCCGGAAACAGATTAGTGCCTGAAGCAATCCTGCGGTTTTGTGCCCAGCTCACAAGAAAGCGAGTTGAAGAAAGGAGCTCAGGGGCACTGTAATTCACAAACCTGCCAAGTTATAAATGACAGCTATCTTCCAAAAGTATATTGAAGTAAGCCTGTGAAGGGGACTTGAAAGCGGGGCAGAATTTCAGGAAATTGACTGCAGGGGGTAGACTGGTTTTGCCTTGAAAGCATAGGAAAAGAGGCACAACATCGACAATAATGCACTTGGCCAAAAAGGGCGTATGCGTTTCTTCCTGAATATATTCAGGACAGAACGCATACGCACTTTTTGGCCAACCACACAAGCCTGTAAAAGAAATGTGCACTACAATGAAGTCTCACTGCCCCCCTGGCAAAAGTCCATCTGAAAAAAGTGTAAAATCCAGAAAGGTAGGACAGGATATGGAGAACTGGGAGCCTTGTTTTGCTGATTGGCAGGATGTAAATTAACAACAGCCACCCTGGAGAAGTGTATGGTGTTTCCTGAAACACGTAAGAAATAAAGCAACACAGCCTATGGCAATTGCATTTATGATCCTATTGCTTAGGGAAATTAAAATCAAAAACAGAGAGCCGCCCCAAAGTTTTGGACGGCTGTGTTCCCAAGAAGCTCGTCTACAGTACCAGGTAAATATCCCAGAAAACAAAAAATGGATAAGAAGTTGTGGCACGTACGTGCAATGCAATATCACTCAGCAATGAAGTCTGTGTCATCAGGCCCGTAGCGGCATAGTGAGTGGATGCAGGTACGGTGATTCTACGTGAACTACATCACACAGAAAAAGAAATATCATAAGATATCACTAATACACGGAATGTAAACTTGACTACACATGAACTGAATTACAAAACAGGACAGGATCTCAAATTTAGAAAACCAACTAGTGCTTGCTTATGGGGAAAGGTGCGTTGGGGTGCTGCATAAAACCAGAGACTGAAATTAGCACAGATAACTTTCCATAAGCCAAATATGTAATAGACAAGACCTACCCCTTGCTCAACGAAAAGGACCCAACACCACATATTCAACGCCTAGGAAGATACCTGACTAGGAAGAATCTTAAAACCCATGGATATATATGTCTCTGTAAGAGAATTAAGTGTGTGTACAGCGGCCGAAACGCAGCAGTGAAAATCCGATGAATCCCATTATCAAAATAAATTTCGAAAACAAAACACAAAGACAGTGAAATAGAGAGCAATTCTTAAATAATTCACTCAGGGCATGTGATGCAACCGGGATTGACCACATCTACACCCAGACCTGGTTGACACATAAGGCTGGACACTTCAGGCTGATAGCATTGGTGAGTTTCGGTGAGCAAATGCAGACCCTTTGAAGTCATACTGCATGGTACACATTCCATGGGTCCCAACTCTCCAGGTTCAAGGGATTCTTCCACCAGCTAAAACATGCATGGGAAACCCAGAGTATCGTCCACCGTGTGATTGGGAAACGATTTAAAATGCATCTCAGTTTTCGTATCCTGGTCCTCGGGTTCACCATTCCAGATGCTTTACTAACACTCTCCCCGCTTGGAGAGTCAGTGCCTTTAACCTCCTGTTTGGCACAGCTTGCAATTTCTGTGCAAGATGAACAGGAATAGGGAGAACCAATGAGAGATTAGCTGTAGGTGTCTGCACGGGCAAATGTAACGCTCATTGCTCACCAGGAAGAGGAATTAAACAAAGGCTCAGTGTGCCGTGCTGGAAACAGATTACGGCCTAAAGCAATCCTGCGGTTTTGTGCCCAGCTCACAAGATAGCGAGTTGAAGAAAGGAGCTCAGGGGCACTGTAATTCACAAACCTGCAGAGTTATAAATGACAGCTATCCTCCAAAAATATATTGAAGTAAGCCTGAGAAGGGGACTTGAAAGCGGGGCAGAATTTCAGGAAAACGATTGCAGGGGGTAGACTGGAATTGCCCTGTAAGCATAGGAAAAGAGGCAGAACGTCGACAATGATGCACTTGGCCAAAAAGGGCGTATGCGTGTTTTCCTGAATATATTCAGGAAAACACGCATACGCACTTTTTGGCCAACCATGCAAGCCTGTAAAGGAAATCTGCACTACAATGAAGTCTCACTGCCCCCCGGGCAAAAGGGCCATCTGAAAAAAGTGTAAAATCCAGAAAGGTAGGACAGGGTATGGAGAACAGGGAGCCTTGTTATGCTGATTGGCAGGATGCAAATTGCCAGCAGCCACCCTGGAGTAGTGTATGGTGTTTCCTGAAACACGTAAGAAACAAAGCAACACAGCCTATGGCACTTCCACTTATGGTCCTATAGCTTACGGAAATTAAAATCAAAAACAGACAGCCACCCCAATATTTGGGACGGCTGTGTTCACAAGAAGCTCATCTACAGTATCAGGTAAATATCGCAGAAAGCAAAAAATGGATAAAGATGTTGTTGCACATACGTGCAATGCAATATCACTCAGCAATGAAATCTGTGTCATCAGGCCCGTAGCGGCATAGTGAGTGGATGCAGGTACGGTGATTCTACGTGAACTACGTCACACAGAAAAAGAAACCTCATAAGATATCACTAATACACGGAATGTAAACTTGACTACACATGAACTGAATTACAAAGCAGAACAGGATCTCAAATTTCGAAAACCAACTAGTGCTTGCTTATGGGGAAAGGTGCGTTGGGGTGCTGCATAAAACCAGAGACTGAAATTAGCACAGATAACTTTCCATAAGCCAAATATGTAATAGACAAGACCTACTACTTGCTCAACGAAATGGACCCAACACCACATATTCAACGCCTAGGAATATACCTGACTAGGAAGAATCTTAAAACCCATGGATATATATGTCTCTGTAAGAGAATTAAGCGTGTGTACAGCGGCCGAAACGCAGCAGTGAAAATCCGATAAATCCCATTATCAAAATAAATTTCAAAAACAAAACACAAAGACAGTGAAATAGAGAGCAATTCTTAAATAATTCACTCAGGGCATGTGATGCAACCGGGATTGACCACATCTACACCCAGACCTGGTTGACACATAAGGCTAGACACTTCAGGCTGATAGCATTGGTGAGTTTCGGTGAGCAAATGCAGACCCTTTGAAGTCATACTGCATGGTACCCATTCCATGGGTCCGAACTCTCCAGGTTCAAGGGATTCTTCCTCCAGCTAAAACATGCATGGGAAACCCAGAGTATCGTCCACCGTGTGATTGGGAAACGATTTAAAATGCATCTCAGTTTTCGTATCCTGGTCCTCGGGTTCACCATTCCAGATGCTTTACTCACACTCTCCCCGCTTGGAGAGTCAGTGCCTTTAACCTCCTGTTTGGCACAGCTTGCAATTTCTGTGCAAGATGAACAGGAATAGGGAGAACCAATGAGAGATTAGCTGTAGGTGTCTGCACGGGCAAATGTAACGCTCATTGCCCACCAGGAAGAGGAATTAAACAAAGGCTCAGTGTGCCGTGCCGGAAACAGATTAGGGCCTAAAGCATTCCTGCGGTTTTGTGCCCAGCTGACAAGAAAGCGAGTTGAAGAAAGGAGCTCAGGGGCACTGTAATTCACAAACCTGCAGAGTTATAAATGACAGCTATCCTCCAAAAATATATTGAAGTAAGCCTGCAAAGGGGACTTGAAAGTGGGGCAGAATTTCAGGAAAACGATTGCAGGGGGTACACTGGAATTGCCCTGTAAGCATAGGAAAAGAGGCAGAACGTCGACAATGATGCACTTGGCCAAAAAGGGCGTATGCGTGTTTTCCTGAATATATTCAGGAAAACACGCATACGCCCTTTTTGGCCAACCAAGCAAGCCTCTAAAGGAAATCTGCACTACAATGAAGTCTCACTGCCCCCCGGGCAAAAGGGCCATCTGAAAAAAGTGTAAAATCCAGAAAGGTAGGACAGGATATGGAGAACAGGAAGCCTTGTTATGCTGATTGGCAGGATGTAAATTGCCAGCAGCCACCCTGGAGAAGTGTATGGTGTTTCCTGAAACACGTAAGAAACAAAGCAACACAGCCTATGGCACTTCCACTTATGGTCCTATAGCTTACGGAAATTAAA
This sequence comes from Phocoena phocoena, assembly GCF_963924675.1. Classification (NCBI taxonomy): domain Eukaryota; kingdom Metazoa; phylum Chordata; class Mammalia; order Artiodactyla; family Phocoenidae; genus Phocoena; species Phocoena phocoena. Next base: position 122,536,109 of record NC_089219.1, read on the forward strand.
ATCAAAAACAGACAGCCACCCCAATATTTGGGACGGCTGTGTTCACAAGAAGCTCGTCTACAGTATCAGGTAAATATCCCAGAAAGCAAAAAATGGATAAAGATGTTGTGGCACATACGTGCAATGCAGTATCACTCAGCAATGAAATCTGTGTCATCAGGTCTGTAGTGGCATAGTGAGTGGAGGCAGGTACGGTGATTCTACGTGAACTACGTCACACAGAAAAAGAAACATCATAAGATATCACTAATACACGGAATGTAAACTTGACTACACATGAACTGAATTACAAAACAGAACAGGGTCTCAAATTTAGAAAACCAACTAGTGCTTGCTTATGGGGAAAGTTGGGTTGGGGTGCTGCATAAAACCAGAGACTTAAATTAGCACAGATAACTTTCCATAAGCCAAATATGTAATAGACAAACCTATTCCTTGCTCAACGAAATGGACTCAACACCACATATTCAACGCCTAGGAATATACCTGACTAGGAAGAATCTTAAAACCCATGGAAATATATGTCTCCGTAAGAGAATCAAGCATGTGTACAGCGGCCGAAACGCAGCAGTGAATATCCGATGAATCCCATTATCAAAATAAATTTCGAAAACAAAACACAAAGACAGTGAAATAGAGAACAATTCTTAAATAATTCACTCAGGGCATGTGATGCAACCGGGATTGACCACATCTACACCCAGAGCTGGTTGAGACATAAGGCTGGACACTTCAGGCTGATAGCATTGGTGAGTTTCGGTGAGCAAATGCAGACCCTTTGAAGTCATACTGCATGGTACCCATTCCATGGGTCCCAACTCTCCAGGTTCAAGGGATTCTTCCTCCAGCTAAAACATGTATGGGAAACCCAGAGTATCGTCCACCGTGTGATTGGGAAATGATTTAAAATGCATCTCAGTTTTCGTATCCTGGTCCTCGTGTTCACCATTCCAGATGCTTTACTAAAACTCTCCCCACTTGGAGAGTCAATGCCTTTAACCTCCTCTTTGGCACACCTTGCAATTTCTGTGCAAGATGAACAGGAATAGGGGAACCAATGAGAGACTAGCTGTAGGTGTCTGCACGGGAAAATGTAACGCTCATTTCCCACCAGGAAGAGGAATTAACCAAAGGCTCAGCGTGCCCTGCCGGAAACAGATTAGTGCCTGAAGCAATCCTGCGGTTTTGTGCCCAGCTCACAAGAAAGCGAGTTGAAGAAAGGAGCTCAGGGGCACTGTAATTCACAAACCTGCCAAGTTATAAATGACAGCTAGCTTCCAAAAGTATATTGAAGTAAGCCTGTGAAGGGGACTTGAAAGCGGGGCAGAATTTCAGGAAATCGACTGCAGGGGGTAGACTGGTTTTGCCTTGAAAGCATAGGAAAAGAGGCACAACATCGACAATAATGCACTAGGCCAAAAAGGGCGTATGCGTTTCTTCCTGAATATATTCAGGACAGAACGCATACGCACTTTTTGGCCAACCAAACAAGCCTGTAAAACAAATGTGCACTACAATGAAGTCTCACTGCCCCCCTGGCAAAAGTGCCATCTGAAAAAAGTGTAAAATCCAGAAAGGTAGGACACGATATGGAGAACTGGGAGCCTTGTTTTGCTGATTGGCAGGATGTAAATTAACAACAGCCACCCTGGAGAAGTGTATGGTGTTTCCTGAAACACGTAAGAAATAAAGCAACACAGCCTATGGCAATTGCATTTATGATCCTATTGCTTAGGGAAATTAAAATCAAAAACAGAGAGCCGCCCCAAAGTTTTGGACGGCTGTGTTCCCAAGAAGCTCGTCTACAGTATCAGGTAAGAATCCCAGAAAGCAAAAAATGGATAAAGATGTTGTGGCACATACGTGCAATGCAATATCACTCAGCAATGAAATCTGTGTCATCAGGCCCGTAGCGGCATAGTGAGAGGATGCAGGTACGGTGATTTACGTGAACTACGTCACACAGAAAAAGAAACATCATAAGATATCACTAATACACGGAATGTAAACTTGACTACACATGAACTGAATTACAAAACAGAACAGGGTCTCAAATTTAGAAAACCAACTAGTGCTTGCTTATGGGGACAGGTGCTTTGGGCTGCTGCATAAAACCAGAGACTGAAATTAGCACAGATAACTTTCCATAAGCCAAATATGTAATAGACAAGACCTACTCCTTGCTCAACGAAATGGACCCAACACCACATATTCAACGCCTAGGAATATACCTGTCTAGGAAGAATCTTAAAACCCATGGATATATATGTCTCTGTAAGAGAATTAAGCGTGTGTACAGCGGCCGAAACGCAGCAGTGAAAATCCGATGAATCCCATTATCAAAATAAATTTCGAAAACAAAACACAAAGACAGTGAAATAGAGAGCAATTCTTAAATAATTCACTCAGGGCATGTGATGCAACCAGGATTGACCACATCTACACCCAGACCTGGTTGACACATAAGGCTGGACACTTCAGGCTGATAGCATTGGTGAGTTTCTGTGAGCAAATGCAGACCCTTTGAAGTCATACTGCATGGTACCCATTCCATGAGTCCCAACTCTCCAGGTTCAAGGGATTCTTCTTCCATCTAAAAGATGCAAGGGAACCCACAGTACGGTCCACCGTGTGATTGGGAAATGATTTAAAATGCATCTCAGTTTTCGTATCCTGGTCCTCGGGTTCACCATTCCAGATGCTTTACTAACACTCTCCCTGCTTGGAGAGTCAGTGCCTTTAACCTCCTGTTTGGCACAGCTTGCAATTTCTGTGCAAGATGAACAGGAACACGGAGAACCAATGAGAGACTAGCTATAGGTGTCTGCACGGGTAAATGTAACGCTCATTTCCCACCAGGAAGAGGAATTAACCAAACGCTCAGCATGCCCTGCCGGAAACAGATTCGGGCCTGAAGCAATCCTGCGGTTTTGTGCCCAGCTCACAAGAAAACGAGTTGATGAAAGGAGCTCAGGGGCACTGTAATTCACAAACCTGCACAGTTATAAATGACAGCTATCTTCCAAAAGTATATTGAAGTAAGCCTGCGAAGGGGACTTGAAAGCGGGGCAGAATTTCAGGAAAACGATTGCAGGATGTAGACTGGAATTGCCCTGAAACCATAGGAAAAGAGGCACAACGGCGACAATGATGCACTTGGCCAAATGGGGCGTATCCGTTTTTTCCTGAATATATTCAGGAAAAAACGCAAACGCTCTTTTTGGCCAACCAAGCAAGCCTGTAAATGAAATCTGCACTAAAATGAAGTCTCACTGCCCCACGGGCAAAAGAGCCATCTGAAAAAAGTGTAAAATCCAGAAAGGTAGGACAGGATATGGAGAACAGGGAGCCTTGTTATGCTGATTGGCAGGATGTAAATTGCCAAGAGCCACCCTGGAAAAGTGTATGGTGATTCCTGAAACACGTAAGAAACAAAGCAACACAGCCTATGGCACTTCCACTTATGGTCCTATAGCTTACGGAAATTAAAATCAAAAACAGACAGCCACCCCAATATTTGGGACGGCTGTGTTCACAAGAAGCTCATCTACAGTATCAGGTAAATATCCCAGAAAGCAAAAAATGGATAAAGAAGTTGCGGCACGTACGTACAAGGCAATATCACTCAGCAATGAAATCTGTGTCATAAGGCCCGTAGCAGCATAGTGAGTGGATGCAGGTACGGTGATTCTACGTGAACTACGTCACACAGAAAAAGAAACATCATAAGATATCACTAATACACGGAATGTAAACTTGACTACACATGAACTGAATTACAAAACAGAACAGGGTCTCAAATTTAGAAAACCAACTAGTGCTTGCTTATGGGGAAAGGTGCGTTGGGGTGCTGCATAAAACCAGAGACTGAAATTAGCACAGATAACTTTCCATAAGCCAAATATGTAATAGACAAGACCTACTCCTTGCTCAACGAAATGGACCCAACACCACATATTCAACGCCTAGGAATATACCTGACTAGGAAGAATCTTAAAACCCATGGATATATATGTCTCCATAAGAGAATCAAGCATGTGTACAGCGGCCAAAACGCAGCAGTGAAAATCCGATAAATCCCATTATCAAAATAAATTTCGAAAACAAAACACAAAGACAGTGAAATAGAGAGCAATTCTTAAATAATTCACTCAGGGCATGTGATGCAACCGGGATTGACCACATCTACACCCAGAGCTGGTTGAGGCATAAGGCTGGACACTTCAGGCTGATAGCATTGGTGAGTTTCGTTGAGCAAATGCAGACCCTTTGAAGTCATACTGCATGGTCCACATTCCAGGGGTCCCAACTCTCCAGGTTCAAGGGATTCTTCCTCCAGCTAAAACATGCATGGGAAACCAAGAGTATCGTCCACAGTGTGATTTGGAAATGATTTAAAATGCATCTCACTTTTCGTATCCTGGTCCTCGGGTTCACCATTCCAGATGCTTTACTAACACTCTCCCCGCTTGGAGAGTCAGTGCCTTTAACCTCCTCTTTGGCACAGCTTGCAATTTCTGTGCAAGATGAACAGGAATAGGGAGAACCAATGCGAGACTAGCTGTAGGTGTCTGCACGGGCAAATGTAATGCTCATATCCCACCAGGAAGAGGAATTAACCAAAGGCTCAGCGTGCCCTGCTGGAAACAGATTAGTGCCTGAAGCAATCCTGCGGTTTTGTGCCCAGCTCACAAGAAAGCGAGTTGAAGAAAGGAGCTCAGGGGCACTGTAATTCACAAACCTGCAGAGTTATAAATGACAGCTATCTTCCCAAAGTATATTGAAGTAAGCGTGTGAAGGGGATTTGAAAGCGGGGCAGAATTTCAGGAAAATGATTGCAGGGGGTAGACTGGAATTGCCCTGAAAGCGGTAGACTGGAATTGCCCTGAAAGCATAGGAAAAGAGGCAGAACGTCGACAATGATGCACTTGGCCAAAAAGGGCGTATGCGTGTTTTCCTGAATTTATTCAAGAAAAACGCATACGCCCTTTCTGGTCAAGGAAGCAAGCCTGTAAAGGAAATGTGCAATACAATGAAATCTCACTACCCCCCGGGCAAAAGGGCCATCTGAAAAAAGTGTAAAAGCCAGAAAGGTAGGACAGGATATGGAGAACAGGGAGCCTTGTTATGCTGATTGGCAGGATGTAAATTACCAACAGCCACCCTGGAGCAGTGTATGGTGTTTCCTGAAAGACATAAGTAATAAAGCAACACAGCCTATGGCAATTGCACTTATGGTCCTATTGCTTAGGGAAATTAAAATCAAAAACAGAGAGCCACCCCAAAGTTTGGGACGGCTGTGTTCCCAAAAAGCTCGTCTACAGTACCAGGTAAATATCCCAGAAAGCAAAAAATGGATAAAGGAGTTGTGGCACGTATGTGCAATGCAATATCACTCAGCAATGAAATCTGTGTCATCAGGCCCGTAGCGGCATAGTGAGTGGATGCAGGTACGGTGATTCTACGTGAAATACGTCACACAGAAAAAGAAACATCCTAAGATATCACTAATACACGGAATATAAACTTGACTACACATGAACTGAATTACAAAACAGAACAGGGTCTCAAATTTAGAAAACCAACTAGTGCTTGCTTATGGGGAAAGGTGCGTTAGGTTGCTGCATAAAACCAGAGACTGAAATTAGCACAGATAACTTTCCATAAGCCAAATATGTAATAGACAATACCTACTCCTTGCTCAACGAAATGGAACCAACACCACATATTCAACGCCTAGGAATATACCTGACTAGGAAGAATCTTAAAACCCATAGATATATATGTCTCCGTAAGAGAATCAAGCGTGTGTACATCGGCCGAAACGCAGCAGTGAAAATCCGATAAATCCCATTATCAAAATAAATTTCGAAAACAAAATACAAAGACAGTGAAATAGACAGCAATTCTTAAATAATTGACTCAGGGCATGTGATGTAACCGGGATTGACCACATCTACACCCAGAGCTGGTTGAGACATAAGGCTGGACACTTCAGGCTGATAGCATTGGTGAGTTTCGGTGAGCAAATGCAGACCCTTAAAAGTCATACTGCATGGTACCTATTCCATGGGTCCCAACTCTCCAGGTTCAAGGGATTCTTCCTCCAGCTAAAACATGCATGGGAAACACACAGTATGGTCCACCGTTTGATTGGGAAATGATTTAAAATGCATCTCAGTTTTCGTATCCTGGTCCACGGGTTCACCATCCAGATGTTTTACTAACACTCTCCCCGCTTGGAGAGTCAGTGCCTTTAACCTCCTGTTTGGCACATTTTGCAATTTCTGTGCAAGATGAACAGGAATAGGGAGAACCAATGAGAGACCAGCTATAGGTGTCTGCACGGGCAAATGTAATGCTCATTTCCCACCAGGAAGTGGAATTAACCAAAGGCTCAGCATGCCCTGCCGGAAACAGATTAGGGCCTGAAGCAATCCTGTGGTTTTGTGGCCAGCTCACAAGAAAGCGAGTTGAAGAAAGGAGCTCAGGGGCGCTGTAATTCACAAACCTGCAGAGTTATAAATGACAGCTATCCTCCAAAAATATATTGAAGTAAACCTGCGAAGGGGACTTGAATGCGGGGCAGAATTTCAGGAAAACGATTGCAGGGGGTAGACTGGAATTGCCCTGAAAGCATAGGAAAAGAGGCACAACGTCGACTATGATGCACTTGGCCAAAAAGGGCCTATGCGTTTTTTCCTGAATATATTCAGAAAAAAACGCATACGCCCTTTTTGGCCAACCAAACAAGCCTGTAAAGGAAATCTGCACTACAATGAAGTCTCACTGCCCCCTGGGCATAAGGGCCATGTGAAAAAAGTGTAAAATCCAGAAAAGTAGGACATTATATGGAGAACCGGGAGCCTTGTTATGCTGATTGGCAGGATGTAAATTGCCAGCAGCCACCCTGGAGAAGTGTACGGTGTTTCCTGAAACACGTAAGAAACAAAGCAACACAGCCTATGGCACTTACACTTATGGTCCTATAGCTTACGGAAATTAAAATCAAAAACAGACAGCCACCCCAATATTTGGGACGACTGTGTTCACAAGAAGCTCGTCTACAGTATCAGGTAAATATCCCAGAAAGCAAAAAATGGATAAAGAAGTTGTGGCACGTACGTGCAATGCAATATCACTCAGCAATGAAATCTGTGTCATCAGGCCCGTAGCGGCATAGTGAGTGGATGCAGGTACTGTGACTCTACGTGAACTACGTCACACAGAAAAAGAAACATCATAAGATATCACTAATACACGGAATGTAAACTTGACTACACATGAACTGAATTACAGAACAGAACAGGGTCTCAAATTCAGAAAACCAACTAGTGCTTGCTTATGGGGAAAGGTGCGTTGGGGTGCTGCATAAAACCAGAGACTGAAATTAGCACAGATAACATTCCAGAAGCCAAATATGTAATAGACAAGATCTACTCCTTGCTCAACAAAATGGACTCAACACCACATATTCAACGACTAGGAATATACCTGACTAGGAAGAATCTTAAAACCCATGGATTTATATGTCTCCGTAAGAGAATCAAGCGTGTGTACAGCGGCATAAATGCAGCAGTGAAAATCCGATAAATCCCATTATCAAAATAAATTTCAAAAACAAAACACAAAGACAGTGAAATAGAGAGCAATTCTTAAATAATTCACTCAGGGCATGTGATGCAACCGGGATTGACCACATCTACACCCAGAGCTGGTTGACACATAAGGCTGGACACTTCAGGCTGATAGCATTGGTGAGTTTTGGTGAGCAAATGCAGACCCTTTGAAGTCATACTGCATGGTACCCATTCCATGGGTCCCAACTCTCCAGGTTCAAGGGATTCTTCCTCCAGCTAAAACACGCATGGGAAACCCACAGTATGGTCCACCGTGTGATTGGGAAACGATTTAAAATGCATCTCAGTTTTCGAATCCTGGTCCTCGGGTTCACCATTCCAGATGCTTTACTAACACTCTCCACACTTGGAGAGTCAGTGCCTTAAACCTCTTGTTTGGCTTGCAATTTCTGTGCAAAAGCAACACAGCCTATTGCACTTCCACTTATGGTCCTACAGCTTGCAAATTCTGTGCAAGATGAACAGGAATAGGGAGAACCAATGAGAGACTAGCTGTAGGTGTCTGCACGGGCAAATGTAATGCTCATATCCCACCAGGAAGAGGAATTAACCAAAGGCTCAGCGTGCCCTGCTGGAAACAGATTAGTGCCTGAAGCAATCCTGCGGTTTTGTGCCCAGCTCACAAGAAAGCGTGTTGAAGAAAGGAGCTCAGGGGCACTGTAATTCACAAACCTGCAGAGTTATAAATGACAGTTATCTTCCCAAAGTATATTGAAGTAAGCCTGTTAAAGGGACTTGAAAGCGGGGCAGAATTTCAGGAAAACGATTGCAGGGGGTAGACTGGAATTGCCCTGAAAGCATAGGGAAAGAGGCACAACGTCGACAATGATGCACTTGGCCAGAAAGGGCGTATGCGTTTTTTCCTGAATATATTCAGGGAAAAACACATACGCCCTTTTTGGCCAACCAAGCAAGCCTGTAAAGGAAATCTGCACTACAATGAAATCTCACTGCCCCCTGGGCAAAAGGGCCATCTGAAAAAAGTGTCAAATCCAGAAAGGTAGGACAGGATATGGAGAACAGGGAGCCTTGTTATGCTGATTGGCAGGATGTAAATTGTGAACATCCACCCTGGAGAAGTATATGGTGTTTCCTGAAACACGTAAGAAATAAAGAAACACTGCCTATGGCAATTGCACTTATGGTCCGATTAGGGAAATTAAAATCAAAAACAGAGAGCCACCCGAAAGTTTGGGACGGCTGTGTTCCCAAGAAGCTCGTCCACAGTACCAGGTAAATATCCCAGAAAGCAAAAAATGGATAAAGAAGTTGTGGCACGTACGTGCGATGCAATAACACTCAGCAATGAAATCTGTGTCATCAGGCCCGGAGCGGCATAGTGAGTGGAGGCAGGTACAGTGATTCTACGTGAACTACGTCACACAGAAAAAGAAACATCATAAGATATCCCTAATACACGGAATGAAAACTTGACTACACATGAACTAAATTACAAAACAGAACAGGGTCTCAAATTTAGAAAACCAACTAGTGCTTGCTTATGGGGAAAGGTGCGTTGGGGTGCTGCATAAAACCAGAGACTGAAATTAGCACAGATAACTTTCCATAAGCCAAATATGTAATAGACAAGACCTACTCCTTGCTCAACGAAATGGACCCAACACCACATATTCAACGGCTAGGAATATACCTAACTAGGAAGAATCTTAAAACCCATGGATATGTATGTCTCCGTAAGAGAATCAAGCATGTGTACAGCGGCCGAAACGCAGCAGTGAAAATCCGTTAAATCCCATTATCAAAATAAATTTCGAAAACAAAACACAAAGACAGTGAAATAGAGAGCAATTCTTAAATAATTCACTCAGGGCATGTGATGCAACCGGGATTGACCACATCTACACCCAGAGCTGGTTGAGACATAAGGCTGGACACTTCAGGCTGATAGCATTGGTGAGTTTCGGTGAGCAAATGCAGACCCTTTGAAGTCATACTGCATGGTACCCATTCCATGGGTCCCAACTCTCCAGGTTCAAGGGATTCTTCCTCCAGCTAAAACATGCATGGGAAACCCAGAGTATCGTCCACCGTGTGATTGGGAAACGATTTAAAATGCATCTCAGTTTTCGTATCCTGGTCCTCTGGTTCACCATTCCAGATGCTTTACTAACAATCTCCCCTCTTGGAGAGTCAGTGCCTTTAACCTCCTGTTTGGCACAGGTTGCAATTTCTGTGAAAGGTGAACAGGATTAGGGAGAACCAATGAGAGACTAGCTGTAGGTGTCTGCACGGGCAAATGTAACGATCATTGTCCACCAGGAAGAGGAATTAACCAAAGGCTCAGCGTGCCCTGCCGGAAACAGATTAGGGCCTGAAACAATCCTGCGGTTTTGTGCCCAGCTGACAAAAAAGCGAGTTGAAGAAAGGAGCTCAGGGGCACTGTAATTCACAAACCTGCACAGTTATAAATGACAGCTATCTTCCAACAGTATATTGAAGTAAGCCTGCGAAGGGGACTTGAAAACGGGGCAGAATTTCAGGAAAACGATTGCAGGGGATAGACTGGAATTGCCCTGAAAGCATAGGAAAAGAGGCAGAACGTCGACAATGATGCACTTGGCCAAAAAGGGCGTATGCGTTTTTTCCTGAATATATTCAGGAAAAAACGCATACGCCCTTTTTGGCCAACCAAGCAAGCCTGTAAAGGAAATCTGCACTACAATGAAGTCTCACTTCCCCTCCGGCAAAAGGGCCATCTGAAAAAAGTTTAAAATCCAGAAAGGTAGGACAGGATATGGAGAACAGGGAGCCTTGTTATGCAGATTGGCAGGATGTAAATTGGCAGCAGTCACCCTGGAGAAGTGTATGGTGTTTCCTGAAACACATAAGAAACAAAGCAACACAGCCTATGGCACTTCCACTTATGGTCCTATAGCTTAGGGAAATTAAAATCAAAAACAGACAGCCACCCCAATATTTGGGACGGCTGTGTTCACAAGAAGCTCGTCTACAGTATCAGGTAAATATCCCAGAAAGCAAAAAATGGATAAAGAAGTTGTGGCACGTACGTACAATGCAATATCACTCAGCATTGAAATCTGTGTCATCGGGCCCGTAGCGGCATAGTGAGTGGATGCAGGTACGGTGATTCTACGTGAACTACGTCACACAGAAAAAGAAACATCATAAGATATCACTAATAGACGGAATGTAAACTTGACTACACATGAACTGAAATACAAAACAGAACAGGGTCTCAAATTTAGAAAACCAACTAGTGCTTGCTTATGGGGAAAGGTGCGTTGGGGTGCTGCATAAAACCAGAGACTGAAATTAGCACAGATAACTTTCCATAAGCCAAATATGTAATAGACAAGACCTACTCCTTGCTCAACGAAATGGACTCAACACCACATATTCAACGCCTAGGAATATACCTGACTAGGAAAAATCTTTCAACCCATGGATTTATATGTCTCCATAAGAGAATCAAGCGTGTGTACAGCGGCATAAACGCAGCAATGAAAATCCGATAAATCCCATTATCAAAATAAATTTCAAAAACCAAAAACTAAGACAGTGAAATAGAGAGCAATTCTTAAATAATTCACTCAGGGCATGTGATGCAACCGGGATTTAACACATCTACACCTAGAGCTGGTTGAGGCATAAGGCTGGACACTTCTGGCTGATAGCATTGGTGAGTTTCGGTGAGAAAATGCAGACCCTTTGAAGTCATACTGCATGGTACCTATTCCATGGGTCCCAACTCTCCAGGTTCAAGGGATTCTTCCTCCAGCTAAAACATGCATGGGAAACCCACAGTATGGTCCACCGTGTGATTGGGAAACGATTTAAAATGCATCTCAGTTTTCGTATCCTGGTCCTAGGGTTCACCATTCCAGATGCTTTACTAACACTCTCCCTGCTTGGAGAGTCAGTGCCTTTAACCTCCTGTTTGGCACAGCTTGCAATTTCCGTGCAAGATGAACAGGAATAGGGAGAACCAATGAGAGACTAGCTATAGGTGTTTGCACGGGCAAATGTAACGCTCATTTCCCACCAGGAAGAGGAATTAACCAAACGCTCAGCGTGCCTTGCCGGAAACAGATTAAGGCCTGAAGCAATCCTGCGGTTTTGTGCCCAGCTCACAAGAAAGCGAGTTGATGAAAGGAGCTCAGGGGCACTGTAATTCACAAACCTGCAGAGTTATAAATGACAGCTATCCTCCAAAAATATATTGAAGTAAGCCTGCGAAGGGGACTTGAAAGCGGGGCAGAATTTCAGGAAAACGATTGCAGGGGGTAGACTGGAATTGCCCTGAAAGCATAGGAAAAGAGGCAGAACGTCGAAAATGATGCACTTGGCCAAAAAGGGCGTATGCGGTTTTTCCTGAATATATTCAGGAAAAAACGCATACGCACTTTTTGGCCAACCAAGCAAGTCTATAAAGGAAATCTGCACTACAATGAAGTCTCACTGCCCCCCGGGCAAAAGGGCCATCTGAAAAAAGTGTAAAATCCAGAAAGGTAGGACAGGATATGGAGAACAGGGAGCCTTGTTATGCTGATTGGCAGGATGTAAATTGCCAGCAACCACCCTGGAGAAGTGTATGGTGTTTCCTGAAACACGTAAGAAACAAAGCAACACAGCCTATGGCACTTCCACTTATGGTCCTATAGCTTACGGAAATTAAAATCAAAAACAGACAGCCACCCCAATATTTGGGACGGCTGTGTTCACAAGAAGCTCGTCTACAGTATCAGGTAAATATCCCAGAAAGCAAAAAATGGATAAAGAAGTTGTGGCACGTACGTACAATGCAATATCACTCAGCAATGAAATCTGTGTCATCAGGCCCGTAGCGGCATAGTGAGTGGATGCAGGTACGGTGATTCTACGTGAACTACGTCACACAGAAAAAGAAACATCATAAGATATCACTAATACACGAAATGTAAACTTGACTACACATGAACTGAATTACAAAACAGAACAGGGTCTCAAATTTAGAAAACCAACTAGTGCTTGCTTATGGGGAAAGGTGCGTTGGGGTGCTTCATAAAAGCAGAGACTGAAATTAGCACAGATAACATTCCATAAGCCAAATATGTAATAGACAAGACATACTCCTTGCTCAACGAAATGGACTCAACACCACATGTTCAGCGCCTAGGAATATACCTGACTAGGAAGAATCTTAAAACCCATGGATTTATACGTCTCCATAAGAGAATCAAGCGTGTGTACAGCGGCATAAACGCAGCAGTGAAAATCCGATAAATCCCATTATCAAAATAAATTTCGAAAACAAAACACAAAGACAGTGAAATAGAGAGCAATTCTTAAATAATTCACTCAGGGCATATGATGGAACCGGGATTTAACATATCTACATCCAGAGCGGGTTGAGACATAAGGCTGGACACTTCACGCTGATAGCATTTGTGAGTTTCGGTGAGCAAATTCAGACCCTTTGAGGTCATACTGCATGGTACCAATTCCATGGGTCCCAACTCTCCAGGTTCAAGGGATTCTTCCTCCAGCTAAAACATGCATGGGAAACCCAGAGTATCGTCCACCGTGTGATTGGGAAACGATTTAAAATGCATCTCAGTTTTCGTATCCTGGTCCTCGGGTTCACCATTCCAGATGCTTTACTAATACTCTCCCCGCTTGGAGAGTCAGTGCCTTTAACCTCCTGTTTGGCACAGCTTGCAATTTCTGTGCAAGATGAAAAGTAATAGGGAGAACCAATGAGAGACTAGCTGTAGGTGTCTGCACGGGCAAATGTAACGCTCATTTCACACCAGGAAGAGGAATTAACCAAAGGCTCAGCGTGCCCTGCCGGAAACAGATTAGGGCCTGAAGCAATCCTGCGGTTTTGTGCACAGCTCACCAGAAAGCGAGTTGAAGAAAGGAGCTCAGGGGCACTGTAATTCACAAACCTGCAGAGTTATAAATAACTGCTATCCTCCAAAAATATGTTGAAGTAAGCCTGCGAAGGGGACTTGAAAGCGGGGCAGAATTTCAGGAAAACGATTGCAGGGGGTAGACTGGAATTGCCCTGAAAGCATAGGAAAAGAGGCAGAACGTCGACAATGATGCACTTGGCCAAAAAGGGCGTATGCGTTTTTTCCTGAATATATTCAGGAAAAAACGCATATGCTCTTTTTGGCCAACCAAGCAAGCCTGTAAATGAAATCTGCACTACAATGAAATCTCACTGCCCCCCGGGCAAAAGGGCCAACTGAAAAAAGTGTAAAATCCAGAAAGGTAGGACAGGATATGGAGAACAAGGAGCCTTGTTATGCTGATTGGCAGGATGTAAATTGCCAACAGCCACCCTGGAGTAGTGTATGGTGTTTCTTGAAACTCGTAAGAAATAAAGCAACACAGCCTATGGCAATTGCACTTATGGTCCTATTGCTTAGGGAAATTAAAATCAATAACAGAGAGCCACCCCAAAATTTGGGACGGCTGTGTTCCCAAGAAGCTCGTCTACAGTACCAGGTAAATATCCCAGAAAGCAAAAAATGGATAAAGAAGTTGTGGCACGTACGTGCAATGCAATATCACTCAGCAATGAAATCTGTGTCATTAGGCCCGTAGCGGCATAGTGAGTGGATGCAGGTACGGTGATTCTACGTGAACTACGTCACACAGAAAAAGAAACATCATAAGATATCACTAATACCCGGAATGTATACTTGACTACACATGAACTGAATTACAAAACAGAAAAGGGTCTCAAATTTAGAAAACCAACTAGTGCTTGCTTATGGGGAAAGGTGCGTTGGGGTGCTACATAAAACCAGAGACTGAAATTAGCACAGATAACATTCCATGAGCCAAATATATAATAGACAAGACCTACTCCTTGCTCAACGAAATGGACTCAACACCACATATTCAACGCCTAGGAATATACCTGACTAGGAAGAATCTTACAACCCATGGATTTATATGTCTCCATAAGAGAATCAAGCGTGTGTACAGCGGCATAAACGCAGCAATGAAAATCCGATAAATCCCATTATCAAAATAAATTTCAAAAACAAAACACTAAGACAGTGAAATAGAGAGCAATTCTTAAATAATTCACTCAGGGCATGTGATGTAACCGGGATTTAACACATCTACACCTAGAGCTGGTTGAGGCATAAGGCTGAACACTTCTGGCTGATAGCATTGGTGAGTTTCGGTGAGCAAATGCAGACCCTTTGAAGTCATACTGCATGGTACCTATTCCATGGGTCCCAACTCTCCAGGTTCAAGGGATTCTTCCTCCAGCTAAAACATGCATGGGAAACCCACAGTATGGTCCACCGTGTGATTGGGAAACGATTTAAAATGCATCTCAGTTTTCGTATCCTGGTCCTAGGGTTCACCATTCCAGATGCTTTACTAACACTCTCCCCGCTTGGAGAGTCAGTGCCTTTAACCTCCTGTTTGGCACAGCTTGCAATTTCCGTGCAAGATGAACAGGAATAGGGAGAACCAATGAGAGACTAGCTATAGGTGTCTGCACGGGCAAATGTAACGCTCATTTCCCACCAGGAAGAGGAATTAACCAAACGCTCAGCGTGCCCTGCCGGAAACAGATTAGGGCCTGAAGCAATCCTGTGGTTTTGTGCCCAGCTCACAAGAAAGCGAGTTGATGAAAGGAGCTCAGGGGCACTGTAATTCACAAACCTGCAGAGTTATAAATGACAGCTATCTTCCAAAAGAATATTGAAGTAAGCCTGCAAAGGGGACTTGAAAGCGGGGCAGAATTTCAGGAAAACGATTGCAGGGGGTAGACTGGAATTGCCCTGAAAGCATAGGAAAAGAGGCAGAACGTCGACAATGATGCACTTGGCCAAAAAGGGCGTATGCGTTTTTTCCTGAATATATTCAGGAAAAAACGCATACGCCCTTTTTGGCCAACCAAGCAAGCCTGTAAGGAAATCTGCACTACAATGAAGTCTCACTGCCCCCCGGGCAAAAGGGCCATCTGAAAAAAGTGTAAAATCCAGAAAGGTAGGACAGGATATGGAGAACAGGGAGCCTTTTTATGCTGATTGGCAGGATGTAAATTGCCAGTAGCCACCCTGGAGAAGTGTATGGTGTTTCCTGAAACACGTAAGAAACAAAGCAACACAGCCTATGGCACTTCCACTTATGGTCCTATAGCTTACGGAAATTAAAATCAAAAACAGACAGCCACCCCAATATTTGGGACGGCTGTGTTCACAAGAAGCTCGTCTACAGTATCAGGTAAATATCCCAGAAAGCAAAAAATGGATAAAGAAGTTGTGGCACGTACGTACAATGCAATACCACTCAGCAATGAAATCTGTATCATCAGGCCCGTAGCGGCATAGTGAGTGGATGCAGGTACGGTGATTCTACGTGAACTACGTCACACAGAAAAAGAAACATCATAAGATATCACTAATACACGGAATGTAAACTTGACTACACATGAACTGAATTACAAAACAGAACAGGGTCTCAAATTTAGAAAACCAACTAGTGCTTGCTTATGGGGAAAGGTGCGTTGGGATGCTGCATAAAACCAGAGACTGAAATTAGCACAGATAACTTTCCATAAGCCAAATATGTAATAGACAAGACCTACTCCTTGCTCAAAGAAATGGACTCAACACCACATGTTCAACGCCTAGGAATATACCTGACTAGGAAGAATCTTAAAACCCATGGATTTATATGTCTCCGTAAGAGAATCAAGCGCGTGTACAGCGGCATAAACGCAGCAGTGAAAATCCGATAAATCCCATTATCAAAATAAATTTCAAAAACAAAACACAAAGACAGTGAAATAGAGAGCAATTCTTAAACAATTCACTCAGGGCATGTGATGCAACCGGGATTTACCACATCTACACCCAGAGCTGGTTGAGACATAACGCTGGACACTTCAGCCTGATAGCATTGGTGAGTTTCGCTGAGCAAATGCAGACCCTTTCAAGTCATACTGCATGGTACCTATTCCATGGGGTCCAAATCTCCAGGGTCAATGGATTCTTCCTCCAGCTAAAACATGCATCGGAAACCCAGAGTATGGTCCACCGTGTGATTGGGAAATGATTTAAAATGCATCTCAGTTTTCGGAACTTGGTCCTCGGGTTCACCATTCCAGACGCTTTCCTAACACTCTCCCCACTTGGAGAGTCAGTGCCTTTAACCTCCTGTTTGGCACAATTTGCAATTTCCTTGCAAGACGAACAGGAATAGGGAGAACAAATGAGAGACTAGCTTTAGGTGTCTGCACGGGCAAATGTAACGCTCATTTCCCACCAGGAAGAGGAATTAACCAAAGGCTCAGTGTGCCCTGCCAGAAACAGATTAGGGCCTGAAGCAATCTTGCGGTTTTGTGCCCAGCTCACAAGAAAGCGAGTTGAAGAGAGGAGCTCAGGGGCACTGTAATTCACAAACCTGCAGAGTTATAAATGACAGCTATCCTCCAAAAATATATTGAAGTAAGCATGCGAAGGGGACTTGAGAGCGGGGCAGAATTTCAGGAATACGATTGCAGGGCTAGACTGGAATTGCCCTGAAAGCATAGGAAAAGAAGCAGAACATCGATAATGATGCACTTGGCCAAAAAGGGCGTATGCGTTTTTTCCTGAATATATTCAGGAAAAAACGCATACGCCCTTTTTGGCCAAACAAGCAAGCCTGTAAAGGATATCTGCACTACAATGAAGTCTCACTGCCCCCCGGGCAAAAGGGCCATCTGAAAAAAGTGTAAAATCCAGAAAGGTAGGACAGGATATGGAGAATAGGGAGCCTTGTTATGCTGATTGGCAGGATGTATATTGCCAACAGCCACCCTGGAGAAGTGTATGGTGTTTCCTGGAACACGTAAGAAACAAAGCAACACAGCCTATGGCACTTCCACTTATGGTCCTATAGCTTAGGGAAATTAAAATCAAAAACGGACAGCCACCCCAATGTTTTGGACGGCTGTGTTCACAAGAAGCTCGTCTACAGTACCAGGTATATATCCCAGAAAGCAAAAAATGGATAAAGAAGTTGTGGCACGTACGTGCAATGCAATATCACTCAGCAATGAAATCTGTGTCATCAGGCCCGTAGCGGCATAGTGAGTGGATGCAGGTACGGTGATTCTACGTGAACTACGTCACACAGAAAAAGAAACATCATAAGATATCACTAACACACGGAATGTAAACTTGACTACACGTGAACTGAATTACAAAACAGAACAGGGTCTCAAATTTTGAAAACCAACTACTGCTTGCTCATGGGGAAATGTGAGTTGGGATGCTGCATAAAACCAGAGACTGAAATTAGCACAGATAACTTTCCATAAGCCAAATATGTAATAGACAAGACCTACTCCTTACTCAACGAAATGGACTCAACAACACATATTGAACGCCTAGGAATATACCTGACTAGGAAGAATCTTAAAACCCATGGATATATATGTCTCCGTAAGAGAATCAAGCGTGTGTACAGCGGACGAAACGCAGCAGTGAAAATCCGATAAATCCCATTATCAAAATAAATTTCGAAAACAAAACACAAAGACAGTGAAATAGAGAGCAATTCTTAAATAATTCACTCAGGGCATGTGATGCAACCGGGATTGACCACATCTACACCCAGAGCTGGTTGAGACATAAGGCTGGACACTTCAGGCTGATAGCATTGGTGAGTTTCGGTGAGCAAATGCAGACCCTTTGAAGTCATACTGCATGGTACCCATTCCATGGGTCCCAACTCTCCAGGTTCAAGGCATTCTTCCTTCAGCTAAAACATGCATGGGAAACCCAGAGTATTGTCCACCGTGTGATTGGGAAACGATTTAAAATGCATCTCAGTTTTCGTATCCTTGTCCTCGGGTTCACCATTCCAGATGCTTTACTAACACTCTCCCCGCTTGGAGAGTCAGTGCCTTTAACCTCCTCTTTGGCACAGCTTGCAATTTCTCTGCAAGATGAACAGGAATAGGGAGAACCAATGAGAGACAACTATAGGTGTCTGCACGGGCAAATGTAACGCTCATTTCCCACCAGGAAGAGTAATTAACCAAAGGCTCCGCGTGCCCTGCCGGAAACAGATTAGGGCCTGAAGCAATCCTGCGGTTTTGTGCCCAGCTCACAAGAAAGCGAGTTGAAGAAAGGAACTCAGGGGCACTGTAATTCACAAACCTGCAGAGTTATAAGTGACAGCTATCTTCCAAAAGTATATTGAAGTAAGCCTGCGAAGCGGACTTGAAAGCGGGGCAGAATTTCAGGAAAACGATTGCAGGGAGTAGACTGGAATTGCCCTGAAAGCATAGGAAAAGAGGCAGAACGGTGACAATGATGCACTTGGCCAAAAAGGGCGTATGCGTTTTTTCCTGAATATATTCAGGAAAAACGCATATGCCCTTTTTGGCCAACCAAGCAAGCCTGTAAAGGAAATCTGCACTACAATGATATCTCACTGCCCCCCGGGCAAAAGGGCCATCTCAAAAAAGTGTAAAATCCAGAAAGGTAGGACAGGATATGGAGTACAGGGAGCCTTGTTATGCTGATTGGCAGGATGTAAATTGTGAACAGCCACCCTGGAGAAGTGTATGGTGTTTCCTGAAACACGTAAGAAACAAAGCAACACAGCCTATGGCAATTGCACTTATGGTCCTATTGCTTAGGGAAATTAAAATCAAAAACAGAGAGCCACCCCAAAGTTTGGGACGGCTGTGTTCCCAAGAAGCTCGTCTACACTACCAGGTAAATATCCCAGAAAGCAAAAAATGGATAAAGAAGTTGTGGCACGTACGTACAATGCAATATCACTCAGCAATGAAATCTGTGTCATCAGGCCCGTAGAGGCATAGAGAGTGGATGCAGGTACGGTGATTCTACGTGAACTACGTCACACAGAAAAAGAAACATCATAAGATATCACTAATACCCGGAATGTAAACTTGACTACACATGAACTGAATTACAAAACAGAACAGGGTCTCAAATTTTGAAAACCAACTAGTGCTTGCTTATGGGGACAGGTGCTTTGGGATGCTGCATAAAACCAGAGACTGAAATTAGCACAGATAACATTCCATAAGCCAAATATGTAATAGACAAGACCTACTCCTTTCTCAACGAAATGGACTCAACACCACATATTCAACGCCTAGGAATATACCTGACTAGGAAGAATCTTAAAACCCATGGATTTATATGTCTCCGTAAGAGAATCAAGCGTGTGTACAGCGGCATGAACGCAGCAGTGAAAATCTGATGAATCCCATTATCAAAATAAATTTCAAAAACAAAACACAAAGACAGTGAAATAGAGAGAAATTCTTAAATAATTCACTCAGGGCATGTGATGCAACCGGTATTTAACACATCTACACCCAGAGCTGGTTGAGACATAAGGCTGGACACTTCAGGCTGATAGCATTGGTGAGTTTCGGTGAGCAAATGCAGACCCTTTGAAGTCATACTGCATGGTACCCATTCCATGGGTCCCTACTCTCCAGGTTCAAGGGATTGTTCCTCCAGCTAAAACATGCATGGGAAACCCACAGTACGGTCCACCGTGTGATTGGGAAACGATTGAAAATGCATCTCAGTTTTCGTATCCTGGTCCTCGTGTTCACCATTCAAGATGCTTTACTAACACTCTCCCCGCTTGGAGAGTCAGTGGCTTTAACCTCCTCTTTGGCACAGCTTGCAATTTCTGTTGAAGATGAACAGGAATAGGGAGAACCACTGAGAGACTAGCTGTAGGTGTCTGCACAGGCAAATGTAACGCTCATTTCCCACCAGGAAGAGGAATTAACCAAAGGCTCAGCGTGCCCAGCCGGAAACAGAGTAGGGCCTGAAGCAATCCTGTGGTTTTGTGCCCAGCTCACAAGAAAGCGAGTTGAAGAAAGAGCTCAGGGGCACTGTAATTCACAAACCTGCAGAGTTATAAATGACAGCTATCCTCCAAAAATATATTGAAATAAGCCTGCGAAGGGGACTTGAAATCGGGGCAGAATTTCAGGAAAACGATTGCAGGAGTTAGACTGGAATAGCCCAGAAAGCATAGGAAAACAGGCAGAACGTGGACAATGATGCACTTGGCCAAAAAGGGCGTATGCGTTTTTTCCTGAATATATTCAGGAAAAAACGCATACGCCCTTTTTGGCCAACCAAGCAAGCCTGTAAAGGAAATCTGCACTACAATGAAGTCTCACTGTCCCCTGGGCAAAAGGGCCATCTGAAAAAAGAGTAAAATCCAGAAAGGTAGGACAGGATATGGAGAACAGGGAGCCTTGTTATGCTCATTGGCAGGATGTAAATTGCGAACAGCCACCATGGAGAAGTGTATGGTGTTTCCTGAAACACGTAAGAAACAAAGCAACACAGCCTATGGCAATTGCACTTATGGTCCTATTGCTTAGGGAAATTAAAATCAAAAACAGAGAGCCACCCAAAAGTTTGGGACGGCTGTATTCCCAATAATCTCGTCTACAGTACCAGGTAAATATCCCAGAAAGCAAAAAATGGATAAAGAAGTTGTGGCACGTACGTGCAATGCAATATCACTCAGCAATGAAATCTGTGTCATCAATGAAATCTGTGTCATCAGGCCCATAGCGGCATAGTGAGTGGATGCAGGTATGGTGATTCTACGTGAACTACGTCATACAGAAAAAGAAACATCATAAGATATCACTAATACACGGAATGTAAACTTGACTACACATGAACTGAATTACAAAACAGAACAGGATCTCAAATTTCGAAAACCAACTAGTGCTTGCTTATGGGTAAAGCTGCGTTGGGGTGCTGCATAAAACCAGAGACTGAAATTAGCACACATAACTTTCCATAAGCCAAATATGTAATAGACAAGACCTACTACTTGCTCAACGAAATGGACTCAACACCACATATTCTACGCCTAGGAATATACCTGACTAGGAAGAATCTTAAAACCCATGGATTTATATGTCTCCGTAAGAGAATCAAGCGTGTGTACAGCGGCATAAATGCAGCAGTGAAAATCCGATAAATCCCATTATCAAAATAAATTTCAAAATCAAAACACAAAGACAGTGAAATAGAGAGCAATTCTTATATAATTCACTCAGGGCATGTGATGCAACTGGGATTTAGCACATCTACACCCAGAGCTGGTTGAAACATAAGGCTGGACACTTCAGGCTGATAGCATTGGTGAGTTTCGGTGAGCAAATGCAGACCCTTTGAAGTCATATGGCAGGGTACCTATTCCATGGGTCCCAACTCTCCAGGTTCAAGGGATTCTTCCTCCAGCTAAAGCATGCATGGGAAACCCACAGTATGGTCCACCGTGTCATTGGGAAATGATTTAAAATGCATCTCAGTTTTCGTATCCTGGTCCTCGGGTTCACCATTCCAGATGCTTTACTAACACTCTCCCCGCTTGGAGAATCAGTGCCTTTAAACTCCTGTTTGGCACAGCTTGCAATTTCTGTGCAAGATGTACAGGAATAGGGAGAACCAATGAGAGACTAGCTATAGGAGTCTGCACGGGGAAATGAAACGCTCATTTCCCACCAGGAAGAGGAATTAACCAAAGGCTCAGCGTGCCCTGCCGGAAACAGATTAGGGCCTGAAGCAATCCTGCGGTTTTGTGCCCAGCTCACAAGAAAGCGAGTTGAAGAAAGGAGCTCAGGGGCACTGTAATTCACAAACCTGCAGAGTTATAAATGACAGCTATCCTCCAGAAATATATTGAAGTAAGCCTGCGAAGGGGACTTGAAAGCGGGGCAGAATTTCAGGAAAACGATTGCAGGGGTTAGACTGGAATTGCCCTGAAAGCATAAGAAAAGAGGCAGAACGTCGACAATGATGCACTTGGCCAAAAAGGGCGTATGTTTTTTTTCCTGAATATATTCAGGAAAAAACGCATACGCCCTTTTTGGCCAACCAAGCAAGCCCGTAAAGGAAAACTGCACTACAATGAAGTCTCACTGCCCCCTGAGCAAAAGGGCCATCTGAAAAAAGTGTAAAATCCATAAAGGAAGGACAGGATATGGAGAACAGGGAGCCTTGTTATGCTGATTGGCAGGATGTAAATTGCCAGCAGCCACCCTGGAGAAGTGTATGGTGTTTCCTGAAACACGTAAGGAACAAAGCAACACAGCCAATGGCACTTCCACTTATGGTCCTATAGCTTACGGAAATTAAAATCAAAAACAGACAGCCACCCCAATATTTGGGATGGCTGTGTTCACAAGACGCTCGTCTACAGTACCAGGTAAATATCCCAGAAAACAAAAAATGGATAAGAAGTTGTGGCACGTACGTGCAATGCAATATCACTCAGCAATGAAGTCTGTGTCATCAGGCCCGTAGCGGCATAGTGAGTGGATGCAGGTACGGTGATTCTACGTGAACTACATCACACCGAAAAAGAAATATCATAAGATAATACTAATAGACGGAATGTAAACTTGACTACACATGAACTGAATTACAAAACAGAACAGGGTCTCAAATTTAGAAAACCAACTAGTACTTGCTTATGGGGAAAGGTGGGTTGGGGTGCTGCATAAAACCAGAGACTTAAATTAGCACAGATAACTTTCCATAAGCCAAATATGTAATAGACAAGACCTACTCCTTGCTCAACGAAATGGACTCAACACCACATATTCAACGCCTAGGAATATACCTGACTAGGAAGAATCTTAAAACCCATGGAAATATATGTCTCCGTAAGAGAATCAAGCATGTGTACAGCGGCCGAAACGCAGCAGTGAATATCCGATGAATCCCATTATCAAAATAAATTTCGAAAACAAAACACAAAGACAGTGAAATAGAGAACAATTCTTAAATAATTCACTCAGGGCATGTGATGCAACCGGGATTGACCACATCTACACCCAGAGCTGGTTGAGACATAAGGCTGGACACTTCAGGCTGATAGCATTGGTGAGTTTCGGTGAGCAAATGCAGACCCTTTGAAGTCACACTGCATGGTACCCATTCCCTGGGTCCCAACTCTCCAGGTTAAAGGGATTCTTCCTCCAGCTAAAACATGCATGGGAAACCCAGAGTATCGTCCACCGTGTGATTGGGAAATGATTTAAAATGCATCTCAGTTTTCGTATCCTGGTCCTCGTGTTCACCATTCCAGATGCTTTACTAAAACTCTCCCCGCTTGGAGAGTCAATGCCTTTAACCTCCTGTTTGGCACACCTTGCAATTTCTGTGCAAGATGAACAGGAATAGGGGAACCAATGAGAGACTAGCTGTAGGTGTCTGCACGGGCAAATGTAACGCTCATTTCCCACCAGGAAGAGGAATTAACCAAAGGCTCAGCGTGCCCTGCCGGAAACAGATTAGTGCCTGAAGCAATCCTGCGGTTTTGTGCCCAGCTCACAAGAAAGCGAGTTGAAGAAAGGAGCTCAGGGGCACTGTAATTCACAAACCTGCAGAGTTATAAATGACAGCTATCTTCCAAAAGTATATTGAAGTATGCCTGTGAAGGGGACTTGAAAGCGGGGCAGAATTTCAGGAAATCGACTGCAGGGGGTAGATTGGTTTTGCCTTGAAAGCATAGGAAAAGAGGCACAACATCGACAATAATGCACTTGGCCAAAAAGGGCGTATGCGTTTCTTCCTGAATATATTCAGGACAGAACGCATACGCACTTTTTGGCCAACCAAACAAGCCTGTAAAAGAAATGTGCACTACAATGAAGTCTCACTGCCCCCCTGGCAAAAGTGCCATCTGAAAAAAGTGTAAAATCCAGAAAGGTAGGACAGGATATGGAGAACTGGGAGCCTTGTTTTGCTGATTGGCAGGATGTAAATTAACAACAGCCACCCTGGAGAAGTGTATGGTGTTTCCTGAAACACGTAAGAAATAAAGCAACACAGCCTATGGCAATTGAATTTATGATCCTATTGCTTAGGGAAATTAAAATCAAAAACAGAGAGCCGCCCCAAAGTTTTGGACGGCTGTGTTCCCAAGAGGCTCGTCTACAGTATCAGGTAAATATCCCAGAAAGCAAAAAATGGATAAAGATGTTGTGGCACATACGTGCAATGCAATATCACTCAGCAATGAAATCTGTGTCATCAGGCCCGTAGCGGCATAGTGAGAGGATGCAGGTACGGTGATTTACGTGAACTACGTCACACAGAAAAAGAAACATCATAAGATATCACTAATACATGGAATGTAAACTTGACTACACATGAACTGAATTACAAAACAGAACAGAATCTCAAATTTAGAAAACCAACTAGTGCTTGCTTATGGGGAAAGGTGCGTTAGGGTGCTGCATAAAACCAGAGACTGAAATTAGCACAGATAACTTTCCATAAGCCAAATATGTAATAGACAAGACCTACTCCTTGCTCAACGAAATGGACCCAACACCACATATTCAACGCCTAGGAATATACCTGTCTAGGAAGAATCTTAAAACCCATGGATATATATGTCTCTGTAAGAGAATTAAGCGTGTGTACAGCGGCCGAAACGCAGCAGTGAAAATCCGATGAATCCCATTATCAAAATAAATTTCGAAAACAAAACACAAAGACAGTGAAATAGAGAGCAATTCTTAAATAATTCACTCAGGGCATGTGATGCAACCGGGATTGACCACATCTACACCCAGACCTGGTTGACACATAAGTCTGGACACTTCAGGCTGATAGCATTGGTGAGTTTCGGTGAGCAAATGCAGACCCTTTGAAGTCATACTGCATGGTACCCATACCATGGGTCCGAACTCTCCAGGTTCAAGGGATTCTTCCTCCAGCTAAAACATGCATGGGAAACCCAGAGTATCGTCCACCGTGTGATTGGGAAACGATTTAAAATGCATCTCAGCTTTCGTATCCTGGTCCTCGGGTTCACCATTCCAGATGCTTTACTCACACTCTCCCCACTTGGAGAGTCAGTGCCTTTAACCTCCTGTTTGTCACAGCTTGCAATTTCTGTGCAAGATGAACAGGAATAGGGAGAACCAATGAGAGATTAGCTGTAGGTGTCTGCACGGGCAAATGTAATGCTCATTGCCCACCAGGAAGAGGAATTAAACAAAGACTCAGTGTGCCATGCTGGAAACAGATTAGGGCCTAAAGCAATCCTGCGGTTTTGTGCCCAGCTCACAAGAAAGCGAGTTGAAGAAAGGAGCTCAGGGGCACTGTAATTCACAAACATGCAGAGTTATAAATGACAGCTATCCTCCAAAAATATATTGAAGTAAGCCTGCGAAGGGGACTTGAAAGCGGGGCAGAATTTCAGGAAAACGATTGCAGGGGGTAGACTGGAATTGCCCTGTAAGCATAGGAAAAGAGGCAGAACGTCGACAATGATGCACTTGGCCAAAAAGGGCGTATGCGTGTTTTCCTGAATATATTCAGGAAAACACGCATACGCCCTTTTTGGCCAACCAAGCAAGCCTGTAAATGAAATCTGCACTACAATGAAGTCTCACTGCCCCCCGGGCAAAAGGGCCATCTGAAAAAAGTGTAAAATCCAGAAAGGTAGGACAGGATATGGAGAACAGGGAGCCTTGTTATGCTGATTGGCAGGATGCAAATTGCCAGCAGCCACCCTGGAGAAGTGTATGGTGTTTCCTGAAACACGTAAGAAACAAAGCAACACAGCCTATGGCACTTCCACTTATGGTCCTATAGCTTACGGAAATTAAAATCAAAAACAGACAGCCACCCCAATATTTGGGACGGCTGTGTTCACAAGAAGCTCGTCTACAGTATCACGTAAATATCACAGAAAGCAAAAAATGGATAAAGATGTTGTGGCACATACGTGCAATGCAATATCACTCAGCAATGAAATCTGTGTCATCAGGCCTGTAGTGGCATAGTGAGTGGAGGCAGGTACGGTGATTCTACGTGAACTACGTCACACAGAAAAAGAAACATCATAAGATATCACTAATAGACGGAATGTAAACTTGACTACACATGAACTGAATTACAAAACAGAACAGGGTCTCAAATTTAGAAAACCAACTAGTGCTTGCTTATGGGGAAAGGTGCGTTGGGGTGCTGCATAAAACCAGAGACTTAAATTAGCACAGATAACTTTCCATAAGCCAAATATGTAATAGACAAGACCTACTCCTTGCTCAACGAAATGGACCCAACAACACATATTCAACGCCTAGGAATATACCAGACTAGGAAGAATCTTAAAACCCACGGATATATATGTCTCCGTAAGAGAATCAAGCGTGTGAACAGCGGCCGAAACGCAGCAGTGAAAATCCGATAAATCCCATTATCAAAATAAATTTCGAAAACAAAACACAAAGACAGTGAAATAGAGAGCAATTCTTAAATAATTCACTCAGGGCATGTGATGCAAACGGTATTGACCACATCTACACCCAGAGCTGGTTGAGACATAAGGCTGGACACTTCAGGCTGATAGTATTGGTGAGTTTCAGTGAGCAAATGCAGACCCTTTGAAGTCATACTGCATGGTACCCATTCCATGGGTCCCAACTCTCCA
Organism: Phocoena phocoena; assembly: GCF_963924675.1. Taxonomy (NCBI): domain Eukaryota; kingdom Metazoa; phylum Chordata; class Mammalia; order Artiodactyla; family Phocoenidae; genus Phocoena; species Phocoena phocoena. The sequence goes on from NC_089219.1 coordinate 122,563,219, forward strand.
GGTTCAAGGGATTCTTCCTCCAGCTAAAACATGCATGGGAAACCCAGAGTATAGTCCACCGTGTGATTGGGAAACGATTTAAAATGCATCTCAGTTTTCGTATCCTGGTCCTCGGGTTCACCATTCCAGATGCTTTACTAACACTCTCCCCGCTTGGAGAGTCAGTGCCTTTAACGTCCTATTTGGCACAGCCGGCAATTTCTGTGCAAGATGAACAGGAATAGGGAGAACCAATGAGAGACTAGCTGTAGGTGTCTGCACGGGCAAATGTAACGCTCATTTCCCACCAGGAAGGGGAATTAACCAAAGGCTCAGCGTGCCCTGCTTGAAACAGATTAGTGCCTGAAGCAATCCTGCGGTTTTGTGCCCAGCTCACAAGAAAGCGAGTTGAAGAAAGGAGCTCAGGGGCACTGTAATTCACAAACCTGCAGAGTTATAAATGACAGCTATCTTCCAAAAGTATATTGAAGTAAGCCTGCGAAGGGGACTTGAAAGCGGGGCAGAATTTCAGGAAAACGATTGCAGGGGGTAGACTGGAATTGCCCTGAAAGCATAGGAAAAGAGGTACAATGTCGACAATGATGCACTTGTCCAAGAAAGGCGTATGCGTTTTTTCCTGAATATATTCAGGAAAAAACGCATACGCACTTTTTGGCCAACCAAGCAAGCCTGTAAAGGAAATCGGCACTACAAGGAAATCTCACTGCCCCCCGGGCAAAAGGGCCATCTCAAAAAAGTGTAAAATCCAGAAAGGTAGGACAGGATATGGAGAACAGGGAGCCTTGTTATGCTGATTGGCAGGATGTAAATTGCCAACAGCCAACCTGGAGAACTGTATGGTGTTTCCTGAAACACGTAAGAAATAAAGCAACACAGCCTATGGCAACTGCACTTATGGTCCTATTGCTTAGGGAAATTAAAATCAAAAACAGAGAGCCACCCCAAAGTTTGGGACGGCTGTGTTCCCAAGAAGCTCATGTACAGTACCAGGTAAATATCCCAGAAAGCAAAAAATGGATAAAGATGTTGTGGCACATACGGGCAATGCAATATCACTCAACAATGAAATCTGTGTCATCAGGCCCGTAGCGGCATAGTGAGTGGATGCAGGTACGGTGATTCTACGTGAACTACGTCACACAGAAAAAGAAACATCATAAGATATCACAAATACACGGAATGTAAAGATGACTACACATGAACTGAATTACAAAACAGAACAGGGTCGCAAATTTAGAAAACCAACTAGTGCTTGCTTACGGGAAAGGTGCCTTGGGGTGCTGCATAAAACCAGAGACTGAAATTAGCACACATAACATTCCATAAGCCAAATATGTAATAGACAAGACCTACTCCTTGCTCAACGAAATGGACTCAACACCACATATTCAACGCCTAGGAATATACCTGACTAGGAAGAATCTTAAAACCCATGGATTTATATGTCTCCGTAAGAGAATCAAGCGTGTGTACAGCGGCATAAATGCAGCACTGAAAATCCGATAAATCCCATTATCAAAATAAATTTCAAAATCAAAACACAAAGACAGTGAAATAGAGAGCAATTCTTAAATAATTCACTCAGGGCATGTGATGCAACCGGGATTGACCACATCTACACCCAGAGCTGGTTGAGACATAAGGCTCTACACTTCAGGCTGATAGCATTGGTGAGTTTCGGTGAGCAAATGCAGACCCTTTGAAGTCATACTGCATGGTACCTATTCCATGGCTCCCAACTCTCCTGGTTCAAGGGATTCTTCCTCCAGCTAAAACATGCATGGGAAACCGACAGTATGGTCCACCGTGTGATTGGGAAATGATTTAAAATGCATCTCAGTTTTCGTATCCTGGTCCTCGGGTTCACCATTCCAGATGCTTTACTAACACTCTCCCCGCTTGGAGAATCAGTGCTTTTAACTTCCTGTTTGGCACAGCTTGCAATTTCTGTGCAAGATGTAAAGGAATAGGGAGAACCAATGAGAGACTAGCCATAGGAGTCTGCACGGGCAAATGTAACGCTCATTTCCCTCCAGGAAGAGGAATTAACCAAAGGCTCAGCGTGCCCTGCCGGAAGCAGATTAGGGCCTGAGGCAATCCTGTGGTTTTGTGCCCAGCTCACAAGAAAGCAAGTTGAAGAAAGGAGCTCAGGGGCACTGTAATTCACAAACCTGCAGAGTTATAAATGACAGCTATCTTCCAAAAGTATATTGAAGTAAGCCTGCGAAGGGGACTTGAAAGCGGGGCAGAATTTCAGGAAAACGATTGCAGGGAGTAGACTGGAATTGCCCTGAAAGCATACGAAAAGAGGCAGAAGGTCGACAATGATGCACTTCGCCAAAAAGGGCATATGCGTTTTTTCCTGAATATATTCAGGAAAAAACGCATACGCCCTTTTTGGCCAACCAAGCAAGCCTGTAAAGGAAAACTGCACTACAATGAACTCTCACTGCCCTCCGGGCAAAAGGGCCATCTGAAAAAAGTGTAAAATCCAGAAAGGGAGGACAGGATATGGAGAACAGGGAGACTTGTTATGCTGATTGGCAGGATGTAAATTGCCAGCAGCCACACTGGAGAAGTGTATGGTGTTTCCTGAAACACGTAAGAAACAAAGCAACACAGCCTATGGCACATCCACTTATGGTCCTATTGCTTAGGGAAATTAAAATCAAAAACAGATAGCCACCCCAACGTTCGGGACGGCTGTGTTCACAAGAAGCTCGTCTACAGTACCAGGTATATATCCTAGAAAGCAAAAAATGGATAAAGACGTTGTGGCACGTACGTGCAATGCAATATCACTCAGCAATGAAATCTGTGTCATCAGGCCCGTAGCGGCATAGTGAGTGGATGTAGGTACGGTGATTCTACGTGAACTACGTCACAGAGAAAAAGAAACATCATAAGATATCACTAATACACGGAATGTAAACTTGACTACACATGAACTGAATTACAAAACAGAACAGGGTCTCAAATTTAGAAAACCAACTAGTGCTTGCTTATGGGGAAAGGTGCGTTGGGGTGCTGCATAAAACCAGAGACTGAAATAAGCACAGATAACTTTCCATAAGCCAAATATATAATAGACAAGACCTACTCCTTTCTCAAGGAAATGGACTCAACACCACATGTTCAACGCCTAGGAATATACCAGACTAGGAAGAATCTTAAAACCCATGGATTTATATGTCTCCGTAAGAGAACCAAGCATGTGTACAGCGGCCGAAACGCAGCAGTGAAAATGCGATAAATCCCATTATCAAAATAAATTTCAAAAACAAAACACAAAGACAGTGAAATAGAGAGCAATTCTTAAATAATTTACTCAGGGCATGTGATGCAACCGGGATTGACCACATCTACACCCAGAGCTGGTTGAGACATCAGGCTGGACACTTCAGGCTGATACCATTGTTGAGTTTCGGTGAGCAAATGCAGACCCTTTGAAGTCATACTGCATGGTACCCATTCCATGGGTCCCAACTCTCCAGGGTCAAGGGATTCTTCCTCCAGCTAAAACATGCATTGGAATCACAGAGTATGGTCCACCATGTGATTGGGAATCGATTTAAAATGAATCTCAGTTTTCGTATACTGGTCCCCGGGTTCACCGTTCCAGATGCTTTACTAACACTCTCCCGGCTTGGAGAGTCAGTGCCTTTAACCTCCTGTTTGGCACAGCTTGCAATTTCTGTGCAAGATGAACAGGAATAGGGAGAACCAATGAGAGAGTAGTTATAGGTGTCTGCACGTGCAAATGTAACGCTCATTTCCCACCAGGAAGAGGAATTAACCAAAGGCTCAGCGTGCCCTGCCGGAAACAGATTAGGGCCAGAAGCAATCCTGCGGTTTTGTGCCCAGCTCACAAGAAAGTGAGTTGAAGAAAGGAGCTCAGGGGCACTGTAATTCACAAACCTGTAGAGTTATAAATGACAGCTATCCTCCAAAAATATATTGAAGTAAGCCTGCGAAGGGGACTTGAAAGCGGGGCAGAATTTCAGGAAAACGATTGCTGGGCGTAGACTGGAATTGCCCTGAAAGCATAGGAAAAGAGGCACAATGTCCACAATGATGCACTTGGCCATAAAGGGCGTATGCATTTTTTCCTGAATATATTAAGGAAAAAACGCATATGCCCTTTTTGGCCAACCAAGCAAGCCTGTAAAGGAAATCTGCACTACAATGAAGTCTCACTGCCCCCCGTGCAAAATGGCCATCTGAAAAAAGTGTAAAATCCAGAAAGGTAGGACAGGATATGGAGAACAGGGAGCCTTGTTATGCTGATTGGCAGGATGAAAACTGCCAGCAGCCACCTTGGAGATGTGTATGGTGTTTCCTGCTACACGTAAGAAACAAAGCAACACAGCCTATGGCACTTCCACTTATGGTCCTATAGCTTACGGAAATTAAAATCAAAAACAGACAGCCACCCCAATATTTGGGACGGCTGTGTTCACAAGAAGCTCGTCTACAGTACCAGGTAAATATCCCAGAAAGCAAAAAATGGATAAAGAAGTTGTGGCACGTATGTGCAATGCAATATCACTCAGCAATGAAATCTGTGTCATCAATGAAATCTGTGTCATCAGGCCCGTAGCGGCATAGTGAGTGGATGCAGGTACGGTGATTCTACGTGAACTACGTCACACAGAAAAAGAAACATCATAAGATATCTCTAATACACGGAATGTAAACTTGACTACACATGAACTGAATTACAAAACAGAACAGGGTCTCCAATTTAGAAAACCAACTAGTGCTTGCTTATGGGGAAAGGTGCCTTGAGGTGCTGCAGAAAACCAGAGACTGAAATTAGCACAGATAACTTTCCAAAAGCCAAATATGTAATAGACAAGCCCTACTCCTTGCTCAACGAAATGGACTCAACACCACATATTCAACGCCTAGGAATATACCTGACTAGGAAGAATCTTAAAACCCATGGATTTATATGTCTCCGTAAGAGAATCAAGCATGTGTACAGCGGCATAAATGCAGCAGTGAAAATCCGATAAATCCCATTATCAAAATAAATTTCAAAAACAAAACACAAAGACAGTAAAATAGAGAGCAATTCTTAAATAATTCATTCAGGGCATGGGATGCAACCGGGATTGACCACATCTACACCTAGAGCTGGTTGAGACAAAAGGCTGGACACTTCCGGCTGATAGCATTGGTGAGTTTCGGTGAGCAAATGCAGACCCTTTGAAGTCATACTGCATGGTACCTATTCCATGGATCCCAACTCTCCAGGTTCAAGGGATTCTTCCTCCAGCTAAAACATGCATGGGAAACCCACAGTATGTTCCACCGTGTGATTAAGAAACGATTTAAAATGCATCTCAGTTTTCGTATCCTGGTCCTCGGGTTCACCATTCCAGATGCTTTACTAACACTCTCCCCGCTTGGAGAGTCAGTGCCTTTAACCTCTTCTTTGGCACAGCATGCAATTTCTGTGCAACATGAACAGGAATAGGGAGAACCAATTAGAGACTAGCTGTAGGTGTATGCACGGGCAAATGTAACGCTCATTTCCCACCAGGAAGAGGAATTAAACAAAGGCTCAGCGTGCCCTGCCGGAAATAGATTAGGGCCTGAAGCAATCCTGCGGTTTTGTGCCCAGCTCACAAGAAAGCGAGTTGAAGAAAGGAGCTCAGGGGTACTGTAATTCATAAACCTGCAGAGTTATAAATGACAGCTATCTTCCAAAAGTATATTGAAGTAAGCCTGCGAAGGGGACTTGAAAGCGGGGCAGAATTTCAGGAAAACGATTGCAGGGGGTAGACTGGAATTGCCCTGAAAGCATAGGAAAAGAGGCAGAACGTCAAAAATGACGCACTTGGCCAAAAAGGGCGTATGCGTTTTTTCCTGAATATATTCAGGAAAAAACGCATACGCCCTTTTTGGCCAACCAAGCAAGCCTGTAAAGAAATCTGCAGTACAATGAAGTCTCACTGTCCCCCGGGCAAAAGGGCCATCTGAAAAAAGTGTAAAATCCAGAAAGGTAGGACCGGATATGGAGAACAGGGAGCCTTGTTATGCTGATTTGCAGGATGTAAATTGCCAGCAGCCACCCTGGAGAAGTGTATGGTGTTTCCTGAAACACGTAAGAAACAAAGCAACACAGCCTATGGCACGTCCACTTATGGTCCTATTGCTTAGGGAAATTAAAATCAAAAACAGATAGCCACCCCAATGTTCGGGACGGCTGTGTTCACAAGAAGCTCGTCTACAGTACCAGGTATATATCCTAGAAAGCAAAAAATGGATAAAGAAGTTGTGGCACGTACGTGCAATGCAATATCACTCAGCAATGAAATCTGTGTCATCAGGCCCGTAGCGGCATAGTGAGTGGATGTAGGTACGGTGATTCTACGTGAACTACGTCACAGAGAAAAAGAAACATCATAAGATATCACTAATACACGGAATGTAAACTTGACTACACATGAACTGAATTACAAAACAGAACAGGGTCTCAAATTTAGAAAACCAACTAGTGCTTGCTTATGGGGAAAGGTGCGTTGGGGTGCTGCATAAAACCAGAGACTGAAATAAGCACAGATAACTTTCCATAAGCCAAATATATAATAGACAAGACCTACTCCTTTCTCAAGGAAATGGACTCAACACCACATGTTCAACGCCTAGGAATATACCAGACTAGGAAGAATCTTAAAACCCATGGATTTATATGTCTCCGTAAGAGAACCAAGCATGTGTACAGCGGCCGAAACGCAGCAGTGAAAATGCGATAAATCCCATTATCAAAATAAATTTCAAAAACAAAACACAAAGACAGTGAAATAGAGAGCAATTCTTAAATAATTTACTCAGGGCATGTGATGCAACCGGGATTGACCACATCTACACACAGAGCTGGTTGAGACATCAGGCTGGACACTTCAGGCTGATACCATTGTTGAGTTTCGGTGAGCAAATGCAGACCCTTTGAAGTCATACTGCATGGTAACCATTCCATGGGTCCCAACTCTCCAGGGTCAAGGGATTCTTACTCCAGCTAAAACATGCATTGGAAACACAGAGTATGGTCCACCGTGTGATTGGGAATCGATTTAAAATGAATCTCAGTTTTCGTATACTGGTCCTCGGGTTCACCGTTCCAGATGCTTTACTAACACTCTCCCGGCTTGGAGAGTCAGTGCCTTTAACCTCCTGTTTGGCACAGCTTGCAATTTCTCTGCAAGATGAACAGGAATAGGGAGAACCAATGAGAGACTAGTTATAGGTGTCTGCACGTGCAAATGTAACGCTCATTTCCCACCAGGAAGAGGAATTAACCAAAGGCTCAGCGTGCCCTGCCGGAAACAGATTAGGGCCTGAAGCAATCCTGCGGTTTTGTGCCCAGCTCACAAGAAAGTGAGTTGAAGAAAGGAGCTCAGGGGCACTGTAATTCACAAACCTGTAGAGTTATAAATGACAGCTATCCTCCAAAAATATATTGAAGTAAGCCTGCGAAGGGGACTTGAAAGCGGGGCAGAATTTCAGGAAAACGATTGCTGGGCGTAGACTGGAATTGCCCTGAAAGCATAGGAAAAGAGGCAGAACGTCAAAAATGATGCACTTGGCCATAAAGGGCGTATGCGTTTTTTCCTGAATATATTCAGGAAAAAACGCATACGCCCTTTTTGGCCAACCAAGCAAGCCTGTAAAGGATATCTGCACTACAATGAAGTCTCACTGCCCCCCGGGCAAAAGGGCCATCTGAAAAAAGTGTAAAATCCAGAAAGGTAGGACAGGATATGGAGAAGAGGGAGACTTGTTATGCTGATTGGCAGGATGTAAATTGTGAACAGCCACCCTGAAGAAGTGTATGGTGTTTCCTGAAACACGTAAGAAACAAAGCAACACAGCCTATGGCACTTCCACTTATGGTCCTATAGCTTAGGGAAATTAAAATCAAAAACAGACAGCCACCCCAATGTTTGGTATGGCTGTTTTCACAAGAAGCTCTTCTACAGTACCAGTTATATATCCCAGAAAGCAAAAAATGGATAAAGAAGTTGTGGCACATACGTGCAATGCAATATCACTCAGCAATGAAATCTGTGTCATCAGGCCCGTAGCGGCATAGTGAGTGGATGCAGGTACGGTGATTCTACGTGAAATACGTCACACAGAAAAAGAATCATCATAAGATATCACTAATACACGGAATGTAAACTTGACTACACATGAACTGAATTACAAAACAGAACAGGCTCTCAAATTTAGAAAACCAACTAGTGCTTGCTTATGGGGAAAGGTGCGTTGGGGTGCTGCATAAAACCAGAGACTGAAATTAGCACAGATAACATTCCATAAGCCAAATATGTAATAGACAAGACCTACTCCTTGCTCAACGAAATGGACTCAACACCACATGTTCAACGCCTAGGAATATACCTGACTAGGAAGAATCTTAAAACCCATGGATTTATATGTCTCCGTAAGAGAATCATGCGTGAGTAGAGCGGCATAAACGCAGCAATTAAAATCCGATAAATCCCATTATCAAAATAAATTTCAAAAACAAAACACAATGACAGTGAAATAGAGAGCAATTCTTAAATAATTCACACAGGGCATGTGATGCAACCGGGATTGACCACATCTACACCCAGAGCTGGTTGAGACATAAGGCTGGACACTTCAGGCTGATAGCATTGGTGAGTTTCGGTGAACAAACGCAGACCCTTTGAAGTCATACTGCATGGTACCCATTCCATGGGTCCCAACTCTCCAGGTTCAAGGGATTCTTCCTCCAGCTAAAACATGCATGGGAAACCCAGAGTATCGTCCACCGTGTGATTGGGAAACGATTTAAAATGCATCTCAGTTTTCGTATCCTTGTCCTCGGGTTCACCATTCCAGATGCTTTATTAACACTCTCCCCGCTTGGAGAGTCAGTGCCTTTAACCTCCTCTTTGGCACAGCTTGCAATTTCTGTGCAAGATGAACAGGAATAGGGGGAACCAATGAGAGACTAGCTGTAGGTGTCTGCACGGGCAAATGTAATGCACATTGCCCACCAGGAAGAGGAATTAAACAAAGGCTCAGCGTGCCCTGCTGGAAACAGATTAGTGCCTGAAGCAATCCTGCGGTTTTGTGCCCAGCTCACAAGAAAGCGAGTTGAAGAAAGGAGCTCAGGGGCACTGTAATTCACAAACCTGCAGAGTTATAAATGACAGCTATCTTCCAAAAGTATATTGAAGTAAGCCTGCGAAGGGGACTTGAAAGCGGGGCAGAATTTCAGGAAAACGATTCCAGGGGGTAGACTGGAATTGCCCTGAAAGCATAGGAAAAGAGGCAAAACGTCAACAATGATGCACTTGGCCAAAAAGGGCGTATGCGTTTTTTCCTGAATATATACAGGAAAAAAAGCATACGCACTTTTTGGCCAACCAAGCAAGCTTGTAAAGGAAATCTGCACTACAATGAAGTCTCACTGCTCCCCGGGCAAAAGGGCCATCTGAAAAAAGTGTAAAATCCAGAAAGGTAGGACAGGATATGGAGAACAGGGAGCCTTGTTATGCTGATTGGCAGGATGTAAATTGCCAACAGCCACCCTGGAGAATTGTATGGTGTTTCCTGAAACACGTAATAAATAAAGCAACACAGCCTATGGCAATTGCACTTATGGTCTTATTGCTTAGGGAAATTAAAATCAAAAACAGAGAGCCACCCCAAAGTTTGGGACGGCTGTGTTCCCAAGAAGCTCTTCTACAGTACCAGGTAAATATCCCAGAAAGCAAAAAATGGATAAAGAAGTTGTGGCACGTACGTGCAATGCAACATCACTCAGCAATGAAATTTGTGTCATCAGGCCCGTAGCGGCATAGAGAGTGGATGCAGGTACGGTGATTCAACGTGAACTACGTCACACAGAAAAAGAAACATCATAAGATATCACTAATACACGGAATGTAAACTTGACTACACATGAACTGAATTACAAAACAGAACAGGGTCTCAAATTTAGAAAACCAACTAGTGCTTGCTTATGGGGAAATGTGCGTTGGGGTGCTGCATAAAACCAGAGACTGAAATTAGCACAGATAATATTCCATAAGCCAAATATGTAATAGACAAGACCTACTCCTTGCTCAACGAAATGGACTCAACACCACATATTCAACGCCTAGGATTATACCTGACTAGGAAGAATTTTAAAACCCATGGATTTATATGTCTCCGTAAGAGAATCAAGCGTGTGTACAGCGGCATAAACGCAGCAGTGAAAATCCGATAAATCCCATTATCAAAATAAATTTCAAAAACAAAACACAAAGACAGTGAAATAGAGAGCAATTGTTAAATAATTCACTCAGGGCATGTGATGCAACCGGGATTGACCACATCTACACCCAGAGCTGGTTGAGACATAAGGCTGGACACTTCAGGCTTATAGCATTGGTGAGTTTTGGTGAGCAAATGCAGACCCTTTGAAGTCATACTGCATGGTACCTATTCCATGGGTCCCAACTCTCCAGGTTCAAGGGATTCTTCCTCCAGCTAAATCATGCATGGGAAACCCACAGTATTGTCCACCGTGTGATTGGGAAACGATTTAAAATGCGTCTCAGTTTTCGTATCCTGGTCCTCGGGTTCACCATTCCAGACGCTTTACAAACACTATCCCCGATTGGAGAGTCAGTGCCTTTAACCTCCTGTTTGGCACAGCTTGCAATTTCTGTGCAAGATGAACAGGAATAGGGAGAACCAATGAGAGACTAGCTGTAGCTGTCTGCACGGGCAAATGTAACACTCATTTCCCACCAGAAAGCGGAATTAACCAAAGGCTAAGCGTGCCCTGCTGTAAACAGATTAGTGCCTTAAGCAATCCTGCGGTTTTGTGCCCAGCACACAAGAAATCGAGTTGAAGAAAGGAGCTCAGGGGCACTCTAATTCACAAACCTGCAGAGCTATAAATGACAGCTATCCTCCAAAAATATATTGAAGTAAGCCTGCGAAGGGGACTTGAATGCGGGGCAGAATTTCAGGAAAACGATTGTAGGGGGTAGACAGGAATTGCCCTGAAAGCATAGAAAAAGAGGCAGATCGTCGACAATGATGCACTTGGCCAAAAAGGGCGTATGCGTTTTTTCCTGAATATATTCAGGAAAAGACGCATACGCCCATTTTGGCCAACCAAGCAAGCCTGTAAAGGAAATCTGCACTACAATGAAGTCTCACTGCCCCACCGGGCAAAAGGGCCATCGGAAAAAAGTGTAAAATCCAGAAAGGTAGGACAGGATATGAAGAAGAGGGAGCCTTTTTATGCTGATTGACAGGATGTAGATTGGGAAGAGCCAACCTGGAGAAGTGTATGGTGTGTCCTGAAACACGTAAGAAACAAAGCAACACAGCCTATGGCAGTTCCACTTATGGTCCTATAGCTTAGGGAAATTAAAATCAAAAACAGACAGCAACCCCAATGTTTGGGACGGTTGTGTTCACAAGAAACTCGTCTACAGTACCAGGTACATATCCCAGAAAGCAAAAAATGGATAAAAAAGTTGTGGCACGTACGTACAATGCAATATCACTCAGCAATGAAATCTGTGTCATCAGGACCGTAGCGGCATAGTGAGTGGATGCAGGTACGGTGATTCTACGTGAACTACGTCACACAGAAAAAGAAACATCATAAGATATCACTAATACACGGAATGTAAACTTGACTACACACGAACTGAATTACAAAACAGAACAGGGTCGCAAATTTAGAAAACCAACTAATGCTTGCTTATGGGGAAAGGTGCCTTGGGGTGCTGCATAAAACCAGAGACTGATATTAGCACAGATAACTTTCCATAAGCCAAATATGTAATAGACAAGACCTACTCCTTGCTCAACGAAATGGACTCAACACCACATATTCAATGCCTAGGAATATACCTGACTAGGAAGAATCTTAAAACCCATGGATTTTTATGTCTCCGTAAGAGAATCAAGCGTGTGTACAGCGGCATAAATGCAGCACTGAAAATCCGATAAATCCCATTATCAAAATAAATTTCAAAAACAAAACACAAAGATAGTGAAATAGAGAGCAATTCTTAAATAATTCACTCAGGGCATGTGATGCAACCGGGATTTAACACATCTACACCCAGAGCTGGTTGAGACATAAGGCTGGACACTTCAGGCTGATAGCATTGGTGAGTTTCGTTGAGCAAATGCAGACCCTTTGAAGTCATACTGCATGGTACCTATTCCATGGGTCCCAACTCTCCAGGTTCAAGGGATTCTTCCTCCAGCTAAAACATGCATGGGAAACCCACAGTATGGTCCACCGTGTGATTGGGAAACGATTTAGAATGCATCTCAGTTTTCGTATCCTGGTCCTCGGGTTCACCATTACATATGCTTTACTAACACTCTCCCCATTTGGAGAGTCAGTGCCTTAAACCTCTTGTTTGGCTTACAATTTCTGTGCAAGAGCAACACAGCCTATTGCACTTCCACTTATGGTCCTATAGCTTGCAATTTCTGTGCAAGATGAACAGGAATAGGGAGAACCAATGAGCGACTAGCTGTAGGTGTCTGCACGGGCAAATGTAACGCTCATTTCCCACCAGGAAGAGGAATTAACGAAAGGCTCAGCGTGCCCTGCTGGAAACAGATTTGTGCCTGAAGCAATCCTGCGGTTTTGTGTCCAGCTCACAAGAAAGCGAGTTGAAGAAAGGAGCTCAGGGGCACTGTAATTCACAAACCTGCAGAGTTATAAATGACAGCAATCTTCCAAAAGTATACTGAAGTAAGCCTGCGAAGGGGACTTGAAAGCGGGGCCGAATTTCAGGAAAACGATTGCAGGGAGTAGACTGGAATTGCCCTGAAAGCATAGGAAAAGAGGCAGAACGTCGACAATGACGCACTTGGCCAAAAAGGGCGTATGCATATTTTCCTGAATATATTCAGGAAAAACGCATACGCCCTTTTTGGCCAACCAAGCAAGCCTGTAAAGGAAATCTGCACTACAATGAAGTCTCACTGCCCCCCGGGCAAAAGGGCCATCTGAAAAAAGTGTAAAATCCAGAAAGGTAGGACAGGATATGGAGAACAGGGAGCCTTGTTATGCTGATTGGCAGGATGTAAATTGCCAGCAGCCACCCTGGAGAAGTGTATGGTGTTTCCTGAAACACATAAGAAACAAAGCAACACAGCCTATGGCACTTCCACATATGGTCCTATAGCTTACGGAAATTAAAATCAAAAACAGACAGCCACCCCAATATTTGGGACGGCTGTGTTCACAAGAAGCTCGTCTACAATATCAGGTAAATATCCCAGAAAGCAAAAAATGGATAAAGATGTTGTGGCACATACGTACAATGCAATATCACTCAGCAATGAAATCTGTGTCATCAGGCCCGTAGCGGCATAGTGAGTGGATGCCGGTACGGTGATTCTACGTGAACTACGTCACACAGAAAAAGAAACATCATAAGATATCACTAATACACGGAATGTAAATTTGACTACACATAAACTGAATTACAAAACAGAAAAGTGTCTCAAATTTAGAAAACCAACCAGTGCTTGCTTATGGGGAAAGGTGCGTTGGGGTGCTGCATAAAACCAGAGACTGAAATTAGCACAGATAACTTTCCATAAGCCAAATATGTAATAGACATAACCTACTCCTTGCTCAACGAAATGGACACAACACCACATATTCAACGCCTAGGAATATACTTGACTAGGAAGAATCTTAAAACCCATGGATATATATGTCTTCGTAAGAGAAACAAGCATGTGTATAGCGGCCGAAACGCAGCAGTGAAAATCCGATAAATCCCATTATCAAACTAAATTTCGAAAACAAAACACAAAGACTGTGAAATAGAGAGCAATTCTTAAATAATTCACTCAGGGCATGTGATGCAACCGGGATGGACCACATCTACACCCAGAGCTGGTTGAGACATAAGGCTGGACACTTCAGGCTGATAGCATTGGTGAGTTTCGGTGAGCAAATGCAGACCCTTTGAAGTCATACTGCATGGTACCCATTCCAGGGGTCCCAAATCTCCAGGTTCAAGGGATTCTTCCTCCAGCTAAAACATGCATGGGAAACCCAGAGTATCGTCCACCGTGTGATTGGGAAACGATTTAAAATGCATCTCAGTTTTCGTATCCTGGTCCTCGTGTTCACCATTCCAGATGCTTTACTAACACTCTCCCCGCTTGGAGAGTCAGTGCATTTAACCTCCTCTTTGGCACAGCTTGCAATTTCTGTGCAAAATGAACAGAAATAGGGAGAACCAATGAGAGACTAGCTGTAGGTGTCTGCACAGGCAAATGTAACGCTCATTTCCCACCAGGAACAGGAATTAACCAAAGGCTCAGCCTGCCTTGCTGGAAACAGATTAGTGCCTGAAGCAATCCTGCGGTTTTGTGCCCAGCTCACAAGAAAGCGAGTTGAAGAAAGGAGCTCAGGGGCACTGTAATTCACAAACCTGCAGTGTTATAAATGACAGCTACCCTCCAAAAACATATTGAAGAAACCTGCGAAGGGGACTTGAAAGCGGGACAGAATTTCAGGAAAACGATTGCAGGGGTAGACTGGAATTGACCTGAAAGCATAGGAAAAGAGGCAGAACGTCGACAATGATGCACTTGGCCAAAAAGGGCAGAGGCGTTTTTTCCTGAATATATTCAGGAAAAAACGCATACACACTTTTTGGCCAAACAAGCAAGCCTGTAAAGGAAATCTGCACTACAATGAAGTCTCACTGCCCCCCAGGCAAAAGGGCCATCTGAAAAAAGTGTAAAATCCAGAAAGGTAGGACAGGATATGGAGAACAGGGAGCCTTGTTTTGGTGATTGGCAGGATGTAAATTGCCAGCAGCCACCCTGGAGAAGTGTATGGTGTTTCCTGCAACACGTAATAAACAAAGCAACACAGTCTATGGCACTTCCACTTATGGTCCTATAGCTTACGGAAATTAAAATCAAAAACAGACAGCCACCCCAATATTTGGGACGGCTGTTTTCACAAGAAGCTCGTCTACAGTATCAGGTAAATATCCCAGAAAGCAAAAAATGGATAAAGAAGTTGCAGCACGTACGTACAAGGCAATATCACTCAGCAATGAAATCTGTGTCATCAGGCCCTTAGCGGCATAGTGAGTGGATGCAGGTACGGTGATTCTACGTGAACTACGTCACACAGAAAAAGAAACCTCATAAGATATCACTAATACACGGAATGTAAACTTGACTACACATGAACTGAATTACAAAACAGAACAGGGTCTCAAATTTAGAAAACCAACTAGTGCTTGCTTATGGGGAAAGGTGCGTTGGGGTGCTGCATAAAACCAGAGACTGAAATTAGCACAGATAACTTTCCATAAGCCAAATATGTAATAGACAAGACCTACTCCTTGCTCAACGAAATGGACCCAACACCACATATTCAACGCCTAGGAATATACCTGACTAGGAAGAATCTTAAAACCCATGGATATATATGTCTCCGTAAGAGAATCAAGCATGTGTACAGCGGCCGAAACGCAGCAGTGAAAATCCGATAAATCCCATTATCAAAATAAATTTCGAAAACAAACACAAACACAGTGAAATAGAGAGCAATTCTTAAATAATTCACTCAGGGCATGTGATGCAACCGGAATTGACCACATCTACACCCAGAGCTGGTTGAGACATAAGGCTGGACACTTCAGACTGATAGCATTGGTGAGTTTCGGTGAGCAAATGCAGACCCTTTGAAGTCATACTGCATGGTCCACATTCCAGGGGTCCCAACTCTCCAGGTTCAAGGGATTCTTCCTCCAGCTAAAACATGCATGGGAAACCAAGAGTATCGTCCACCGTGTGATTTGGAAATGATTTAAAATGCATCTCAGTTTTCGTATCCTGGTCCTCGGGTTCACCATTCCATATGCTTTACTAACACTCTCCCCGCTTGGAGAGTCAGTGCCTTTAACCTCCTCTTTGGCACAGCTTGCAATTTCTGTGCAAGATGAACAGGAATAGGGAGAACCAATGAGAGACTAGCTGTAGGTGTCTGCTCGGGCAAATGTAATGCTCATATCCCACCAGGAAGAGGAATTAACCAAAGGCTCAGCGTGCCCTGTTGGAAACAGATTAGTGCCTGAAGCAATCCTGCGGTTTTGTGCCCAGCTCACAAGAAAGCGAGTTGAAGAAAGGAGCTCATGGGCACTGTAATTCACAAACCTGCAGAGTTATAAATGACAGCTATCTTCCGAAAGTATATTGAAGTAAGCCTGTGAAGGGGACTTGAAAGCGGGGCAGAATTTCAGGAAAACGATTGCAGGGGGTAGACTGGAATTGCCCTGAAAGCGGTAGACTGGAATTGCCCTGAAAGCATAGGAAAAGAGGCAGAACTTCGACAATGATGCACTTGGACAAAAAGGGCGTATGCGTGTTTTCCTGAATATATTCAAGAAAAACGCATACACCCTTTTTGGCCAAGGAAGCAAGCCTGTTAAAGAAATGTGCACTACAATGAAATCTCACTCCCCCCTGGGCAAAAGGGCCATCTGAAAAAAGTGTAAAAGCCAGAAAGGTAGGACAGGATATGGAGAACAGGGAGCCTTGTTATGCTGATTGGCAGGATGTAAATTACCAACTGCCACCCTGGAGCAGTGTATGGTGTTTCCTGAAAGACATAAGTAATAAAGCAACACAGCCTATGGCAATTGCACTTATGGTCCTATTGCTTAGGGAAATTAAAATCAAAAACAGAGAGCCACCCCAAAGTTTGGGACGGCTGTGTTCCCAAGAAGCTCGTCTACAGTACCAGGTAAATATCCCAGAAAGCAAAAAATGGATAAAGGAGTTGTGGCACGTACGTGCAATGCAATATCACTCAGCAATGAAATCTGTGTCATCAGGCCCGTAGCGGCATAGTGAGTGGATGCAGGTACGGTGATTCTACGTGAACTACGTCACACAGAAAAAGAAACCTCATAAGATATCACTAATACACGGAATGTAAACTTGACTACACATGAACTGAATTACAAAACAGAACAGGGTCTCAAATTTAGAAAACCAACTAGTGCTTGCTTATGGGGAAAGGTGCGTTGGGGTGCTGCATAAAACCAGAGACTGAAATTAGCACAGATAACTTTCCATAAGCCAAATATGTAATAGACAAGACCTACTCCTTGCTCAACGAAATGGACCCAACACCACATATTCAACGCCTAGGAATATACCTGACTAGGAAGAATCTTAAAACCCATGGATATATATGTCTCCGTAAGAGAATCAAGCATGTGTACAGCGGCCGAAACGCAGCAGTGAAAATCCGATAAATCCCATTATCAAAATAAATTTCGAAAACAAACACAAACACAGTGAAATAGAGAGCAATTCTTAAATAATTCACTCAGGGCATGTGATGCAACCGGAATTGACCACATCTACACCCAGAGCTGGTTGAGACATAAGGCTGGACACTTCAGACTGATAGCATTGGTGAGTTTCGGTGAGCAAATGCAGACCCTTTGAAGTCATACTGCATGGTCCACATTCCAGGGGTCCCAACTCTCCAGGTTCAAGGGATTCTTCCTCCAGCTAAAACATGCATGGGAAACCAAGAGTATCGTCCACCGTGTGATTTGGAAATGATTTAAAATGCATCTCAGTTTTCGTATCCTGGTCCTCGGGTTCACCATTCCATATGCTTTACTAACACTCTCCCCGCTTGGAGAGTCAGTGCCTTTAACCTCCTCTTTGGCACAGCTTGCAATTTCTGTGCAAGATGAACAGGAATAGGGAGAACCAATGAGAGACTAGCTGTAGGTGTCTGCTCGGGCAAATGTAATGCTCATATCCCACCAGGAAGAGGAATTAACCAAAGGCTCAGCGTGCCCTGTTGGAAACAGATTAGTGCCTGAAGCAATCCTGCGGTTTTGTGCCCAGCTCACAAGAAAGCGAGTTGAAGAAAGGAGCTCATGGGCACTGTAATTCACAAACCTGCAGAGTTATAAATGACAGCTATCTTCCGAAAGTATATTGAAGTAAGCCTGTGAAGGGGACTTGAAAGCGGGGCAGAATTTCAGGAAAACGATTGCAGGGGGTAGACTGGAATTGCCCTGAAAGCGGTAGACTGGAATTGCCCTGAAAGCATAGGAAAAGAGGCAGAACTTCGACAATGATGCACTTGGACAAAAAGGGCGTATGCGTGTTTTCCTGAATATATTCAAGAAAAACGCATACACCCTTTTTGGCCAAGGAAGCAAGCCTGTTAAAGAAATGTGCACTACAATGAAATCTCACTCCCCCCTGGGCAAAAGGGCCATCTGAAAAAAGTGTAAAAGCCAGAAAGGTAGGACAGGATATGGAGAACAGGGAGCCTTGTTATGCTGATTGGCAGGATGTAAATTACCAACTGCCACCCTGGAGCAGTGTATGGTGTTTCCTGAAAGACATAAGTAATAAAGCAACACAGCCTATGGCAATTGCACTTATGGTCCTATTGCTTAGGGAAATTAAAATCAAAAACAGAGAGCCACCCCAAAGTTTGGGACGGCTGTGTTCCCAAGAAGCTCGTCTACAGTACCAGGTAAATATCCCAGAAAGCAAAAAATGGATAAAGGAGTTGTGGCACGTACGTGCAATGCAATATCACTCAGCAATGAAATCTGTGTCATCAGGCCCGTAGCGGCATAGTGAGTGGATGCAGGTACGGTGATTCTACGTGAACTACGTCACACAGAAAAAGAAACATCCTAAGATATCACTAATACACGGAATATAAACTTGACTACACATGAACTGAATTATAAAACAGAACAGGGTCTCAAATTTAGAAAACCAACTAGTGCTTGCTTATGGGGAAAGGTGCGTTAGGTTGCTGCATAAAACCAGAGACTGAAATTAGCACAGATAACTTTCCATAAGCCAAATATGTAATAGACAAGACCTACTCCTTGCTCAACGAAATGGAACCAACACCACATATTCAACGCCTAGGAATATACCTGACTAAGAAGAATCTTAAAACCCATAGATATATATGTCTCCGTAAGAGAATCAAGCGTGTGTACATCGGCCGAAACGCAGCAGTGAAAATCCGATAAATCCCATTATCAAAATAAATTTCGAAAACAAAATACAAAGACAGTGAAATAGACAGCAATTCTTAAATAATTGACTCAGGGCATGTGATGTAACCGGGATTGACCACATCTACACCCAGAGCTGGTTGAGACATAAGGCTGGACACTTCAGGCTGATAGCATTGGTGAGTTTCGGTGAGCAAATGCAGACCCTTAAAAGTCATACTGCATGGTACCTATTCCATGGGTCCCAACTCTCCAGGTTCAAGGGAATCTTCCTCCAGCTAAAACATGCATTGGAAACACACAGTATGGTCCACCGTGTGATTGGGAAATGATTTAAAATGCATCTCAGTTTTCGTATCCTGGTCCACGGGTTCACCATCCAGATGTTTTACTAACACTCTCCCCGCTTGGAGAGTCAGTGCCTTTAACTTCCTGTTTGGCACATTTTGCAATTTCTGTGCAAGATGAACAGGAATAGGGAGAACCAATGAGAGACCAGCTATAGGTGTCTGCACGGGCAAATGTAATGCTCATTTCCCACCAGGAAGTGGAATTAACCAAAGGCTCAGCATGCCCTGCCGGAAACAGATTAGGGCCTGAAGCAATCCTGTGGTTTTGTGGCCAGCTCACAAGAAAGCGAGTTGAAGAAAGGAGCTCAGGGGCGCTGTAATTCACAAACCTGCAGAGTTATAAATGACAGCTATCCTCCAAAAATATATTGAAGTAAGCCTGCGAAGGGGACTTGAATGCGGGGCAGAATTTCAGGAAAACGATTGCAGGTGGTAGACTGGAATTGCCCTGAAAGCATAGGAAAAGAGGCAGAACGTCGACAATGATGCACTTGGCCAGAAAGGGCATAGGCGTTTTTTCCTGAATATATTCAGGAAAAAACGCCTACGCCCTTTTTGGCCAATCAAGCAAGTCTGTAAAGGAAATCTGCACTACAATGTAGTCTCACTGCCCCAAGGGCAAAAGGGCCATCTGAAAAAAGTGTAAAATCCAGAAAGGTAGGACAGGATATGGAGAACAGGGAGCCTTGTTATGCTCATTGGCAGGATGTAAATTGCCAGCAGCCACCCTGGCGAAGTGTATAGTGTTTCCTGCAACACGTAAGAAACAAAGCAACACAGCCTATGGCACTTCCACTTATGGTCCTATAGCTTATAGAAATTAAAATCAAACACAGACAGCCACTCCAATATTTGGGACGGCTGTGTTCACAAGAAGCTCGTCTACAGTGTCAGGTAAATATCCCAGAAAGCAAAAAATGGATAAAGAAGTTATTGCACGTACGTACAATGCAATATCACTCAGCAATGAAATCTGTGTCATCAGGCCCGTAGCAGCATAGTGAGTGGATGCAGGTACGGTGATTCTACGTGAACTACGTCACACAGAAAAAGAAACATCATAAGATATCACTAATACACGGAATGTAAACTTGACTACACATGAACTGAATTACAAAACAGAACAGGGTCGCAAATTTAGAAAACCAACTAGTGCTTGCTTATGGGGAAAGGTGCCTTGGGGTGTTGCATAAAACCAGAGACTGAAATTAGCACAGATAACATTCCATAAGCCAAATATGTAATAGACAAGACCTACTCCTTGCTCAACGAAATGGACTCAACACCACATATTCAATGCCTAGGAATATACCTGACTAGGAAGAATCTTAAAACCCATGGATTTATATGTTTCCGTAAGAGAATCAAGCGTGTGTACAGCGGCATAAATGCAGCACTGAAAATCCGATAAATCCCATTATCAAAATAAATTTCAAAAACAAAACTCAAAGACAGTGAAATAGAGAGCAATTCTTAAATAATTCACTCAGGGCATGTGATGCAACCGGGATTTAACACATCTACACCCAGAGCTGGTTGAGACATAAGGCTGGACACTTCAGGCTGATAGCATTGGTGAGTTTCGTTGAGCAAATGCAGACCCTTTGAAGTCATACTGCATGGTACCTATTCCATGGCTCCCAACTCTCCAGGTTCAAGGGATTCTTCCTCCAGCTATAACATGCATGGGAAACCCACAGTATGGTCCACCGTGTGATTGGGAAACGATTTAAAATGCATCTCAGTTTTCGTATCCTGGTCCTCGGGTTCACCATTACAGATGCTTTACTAACACTCTCCCCACTTGGAGAGTCAGTGCCTTAAACCTCTTGTTTGGCTTGCAATTTCTGTGCAAAAGCAACACAGCCTATTGCACTTCCACTTATGGTCCTATAGCTTGCAATTTCTGTGCAAGATGAACAGGAATAGGGAGAACCAATGAGAGACTAGCTGTAGGTGTCTGCACGGGCAAATGTAACGCTCATTTCCCACCAGGAAGAGGAATTAACCAAAGGCTCAGCGTGCCCTGCTGGAAACAGATTTATGCCTGAAGCAATCCTGCGGTTTTGTGCCCAGCTCACAAGAAAGCGAGTTGAAGAAAGGAGCTCAGGGGCACTGTAATTCACAAACCTGCAGTGTTATAAATGACAGCTACCCTCCAAAAACATATTGAAGTAACCTGCGAAGGGGACTTGAAAGCGGGACAGAATTTCAGGAAAACGATTGCAGGGGTAGACTGGAATTGACCTGAAAGCATAGGAAAAGAGGCAGATCGTCGACAATGATGCACTTGGCCAAAAAGGGCATAGGCCTTTTTTCCTGAATATATTCAGGAAAAAACGCATACGCCTTTTTGGCCAACCAAGCAAGCCTATAAAAGAAATCGGCACTACAATGAAGTCTCATTGCCCCCCGGGCAAAAGGGCCATCTGAAAAAAGTGTAAAATCCAGAAAGATAGGACAGGATATGGAGAACAGGGAGCCTTGTTATGCTGATTGGCAGGATGTAAATTGCCAGCAGCCACCCTGGAGAAGTGTATGGTGTTTCCTGAAACACGTAAGAAACAAAGCAACACAGCCTATGGCACTTCCACTTATCGTCCTATAGCTTACGGAAATTAAAATCAAAAACAGACAGCCACCCCAATATGTGGGACTGCTGTGTTCACAAGAAGCTCGTCTACAGAATCAGGTAAATATCCCAGAAAGCAAAAAATGGATATAGAAGTTGTGGCACGTACGTACAAGGCAGTATCACTCAGCAATGAAATCTGTGTCATCAGGCCCGTAGCGGCATAGTGAGTGGATGCAGGTACGGTGATTCTACGTGAACTACGTCACACAGAAAAAGAAACATCATAAGATATCACTAATACACGGAATGTAAACTTGACTACACATGAACTGAATTACAAAACAGAACAGGGTCTCAAATTTAGAAAACCAAGTAGTGCTTGCTTATGGGGAAAGGTGCGTTGGGATGCTGCATAAAACCAGAGACTGAAATTAGCACAGATAACTTTCCATAAGCCAAATATGTAATAGACAAGACCTACTCCTTGCTCAACGAAATGGACCCAACACCACATATTCAACGCCTAGGAATATACCTGACTAGGAAGAATCTTAAAACCCATGGATATATATGTCTCCGTAAGAGAATCAAGCATGTGTACATCGGCCGAAACGCAGCAGTGAAAATCCGATAAATCCCATTATCAAAATAAAATTCGAAAACAAAACACAAAGACAGTGAAATAGAGAGCAATTCTTAAATAATTCACTCAGGGCATGTGATGCAACCCGGATTGACCACATCTACACCCAGAGCTGGTTGAGACATAAGGCTGGACACTTCAGGCTGATAGCTTTGGTGAGCTTCGGTGAGCAAATGCAGACCCTTTGAAGTCATACTGCATGGTACCCATTCCAGGGGTCCCAACTCTCCAGGTTCAAGGGATTCTTCCTCCAGCTAAAACATGCATGGGAAACCCAGAGTATCGTCCACCGTGTGATTGGGAAACGATTTAAAATGCATCTCAGTTTTCGTATCCTGGTCCTCGGGTTCACCATTCCAGATGCTTAACTAACACTCTCCCCGCTTGGAGAGTCAGTGCCTTTAACCTCCTCTTTGGCACAGCTTGCAATTTCTGAGCAAGATGAACAGGAATAGGGAGAACCAATGAGAGACTAGCTGTAGGTGTCTGCACGGGCAAATGTAACGCTCATTTCCCACCAGGAAGAGGAATTAACCAAAGGCTCAGCGTGCCCTGCTGGAAACAGATTAGTGCCTGAAGCAATCCTACGGTTTTGTGCCCAGCTCACAAGAAAGCGAGTTGAAGAAAGGAGCTCAGGGGCACTGTATTTCACAAACCTGCAGAGTTATAAATGACAGGTATCTTCCAAAAGTATATTGAAGTAAGCCGGCGAAGGGGACTTGAAAGCGGGGCAGAATTTCAGGAAAACGATTGCAGGGGGTAGACTGGAATTGCCCTGAAAGCATAGGAAAAGAGGCAGAACGTCGACAATGATGCACTTGGCCAAAAAGGGCAGAGGCGTTTTTTCCTGAATATATTCAGGAAAAAACGCATACACACTTTTTGGCCAACCAAGCAAGCCTGTAAAGGAAATCTGCACTACAAAGAAGTCTCACTGCCCCCCGGGCAAAAGGGCCATCTGAAAAAAGTGTAAAATCCAGAAAGGTAGGACAGGATATGGAGAAAAGGGAGCCTTGTTATGCTGATTGGCAGGATGTAAATTGCCAGCAGCCACCCTGGAGAAGTGTATGGTGTTTCCTGCAACACGTAAGAAACAAAGCAACACAGCCTATGGCACTTCCACTTATGGTCCTATAGCTTACGGAAATTAAAATCAAAAACAGACAGCCACCCCAATATTTGGGACGGCTGTGTTCACAAAAAGCTCGTCTACAGTATCAGGTAAATATCCCAGAAAGCAAAAAATGGATAAAGAAGTTGTAGCACGTACGTACAAGGCAATATCACTCAGCAATGAAATCTGTGTCATCAGGCCCGTAGCGGCATAGTGAGTGGATGCAGGTACGGTGATTCTACGTGAACTACGTCACACAGAAAAAGAAACATCATAAGATATCACTAATACACGGAATGTAAACTTGACTACACATGAACTGAATTACAAAACAGAACAGGGAATCAAATTTAGAAAACCAACTAGTGCTTGCTTATGGGGAAAGGTGCGTTGGGGTGCTGCATAAAACCAGAGACTGAAATTAGCACAGATAACTTTCCATAAGCCAAATGTGTAATAGACAGGACCTACTCCTTGCTCAACGAAATGGTCCCAACACCACATATTCAACGCCTAGGAATATACCTGACTAGGTAGAATCTTAAAACCCATGGATATATATGTCTCCGTAAGAGAATCAAGCATGTGTACATCGGCCGAAACGCAGCAGTGAAAATCCGATAAATCCCATTATCAAAATAAAATTCGAAAACAAAACACAAAGACAGTGAAATAGAGAGCAATTCTTAAATAAATCTCTCAGGGCATGTGATGCAACCGGGATTGACCACATCTACACCCAGAGCTGGTTGAGACATAAGGCTGGACACTTCAGGCTGATAGCATTGGTGAGCTTCAGTGAGCAAATGCAGACCCTTTGAAGTCATACTGCATGGTACCCATTCCAGGGGTCCCAACTCTCCAGGTTCAAGGGATTCTTCCTCCAGCTAAAACATGCATGGGAAACCCAGAGTATGGTCCACCGTGTGATTGGGAAACGATTTAAAATGCATCTCAGTTTTCGTATCCTGGTCCTCGGGTTCACCATTCCAGATGCTTAACTGACACTCTCCCCGCTTGGAGAGTCAGTGCCTTTAACCTCCTCTTTGGCACAGGTTGCAATTTCTGAGCAAGATGAACAGGAATAGGGAGAACCAATGAGAGACTAGCTGTAGGTGTCTGCACGGGCAAATGTAACGCTCATTTCCCACCAGGAAGAGGAATTAACCAAAGGCTCAGCGTGCCCTGCTGGAAACAGATTAGTGCCTGAAGCAATCCTGCGGTTTTGTGCCCAGCTCACAAGAAAGCGAGTTGAAGAAAGGAGCTCAGGGGCACTGTATTTCACAAACCTGCAGAGTTATAAATGACAGCAATCTTCCAAAAGTATATTGAAGTAAGCCGGCGAAGGGGACTTGAAAGCGGGGCAGAATTTCAGGAAAACGATTGCAGGGGGTAGACTGGAATTGCCCTGAAAGCATAGGAAAAGAGGCAGAACGTCGACAATGATGCACTTGGCCAAAAAGGGCAGAGGCGTTTTTTCCTGAATATTTTCAGGAAAAAACGCATACACACTTTTTGGCCAACCAAGCAAGCCTGTAAAGGAAATCTGCACTACAATGAAGTCTCACTGCCCCCCGGGCAAAAGGGCCATCTGAAAAAAGTGTAAAATCCAGAAAGGTAGGACAGGATATGGAGAAAAGGGAGCCTTGTTATGCTGATTGGCAGGATGTAAATTGCCAGCAGCCACCCTGGAGAAGTGTATGGTGTTTCCTGCAACACGTAAGAAACAAAGCAACACAGCCTATGGCACTTCCACTTATCGTCCTATAGCTTACGGAAATTAAAATCAAAAACAGACAGCCACCCCAATATTTGGGACGGCTGTGTTCACAAGAAGCTCGTCTACAGTATCAGGTAAATATCCCAGAAAGCAAAAAATGGATAAAGAAGTTGTAGCACGTACGTACAAGGCAATATCACTCAGCAATGAAATCTGTGTCATCAGGCCCGTAGCGGCATAGTGAGTGGATGCAGGTACGGTGATTGTACGTGAACTACGTCACACAGAAAAAGAAACATCATAAGATATCACTAATACACGGAATGTAAACTTGACTACACATGAACTGAATTACAAAACAGAACAGGGTCTCAAATTTAGAAAACCAACTAGTGCTTGCTTATGGGGAAAGGTGCGTTGGGGTGCTGCATAAAACCAGAGACTGAAATTAGCACAGATAACTTTCCATAAGCCAAATGTGTAATAGACAAGACCTACTCCTTGCTCAACGAAATGGACCCAACACCACATATTCAACGCCTAGGAATATACCTGACTAGGAAGAATCTTAAAACCCATGGATATATATGTCTCCGTAAGAGAATCAAGCATGTGTTCATCAGCCGAAACGCAGCAGTGAAAAGCCGATAAATCCCATTATCAAAATAAAATTCGAAAACAAAACACAAAGACAGTGAAATAGAGAGCAATTCTTAAATAAATCTCTCAGGGCATGTGATGCAACCGGGATTGACCACATCTACACACAGAGCTGGTTGAGACATAAGGCTGGACACTTCAGACTGATAGCATTGGTGAGCTTCGGTGAGCAAATGCAGACCCTTTGAAGTCATACTGCATGGTACCCATTCCAGGGGTCCCAACTCTCCAGGTTCAAGGGATTCTTCCTCCAGCTAAAACATGCATGGGAAACCCAGAGTATCGTCCACCGTGTGATTGGGAAACGATTTAAAATGCATCTCAGTTTTCGTATCCTGGTCCTCGGGTTCACCATTCCAGATGCTTAACTAACACTCTCCCCGCTTGGAGAGTTAGTGCCTTTAACCTCCTCTTTGGTACAGCTTGCAATTTCTGAGCAAGATGAACAGGAATAGGGAGAACCAATGAGAGACTAGCTGTAGGTGTCTGCACGGGCAAATGTAACGCTCATTTCCCACCAGGAAGAGGAATTAACCAAAGGCTCAGCGTGCCCTGCTAGAAACAGATTAGTGCCTGAAGCAATCCTGCGGTTTTGTGCCCAGCTCACAAGAAAGCGAGTTGAAGAAAGGAGCTCAGGGGCACTGTAATTCACAAACCTGCAGAGTTATAAATGACAGCTATCTTCCCAAAGTATATTGAAGTAAGCCTGTTAAAGGGACTTGAAAGCGGGGCAGAATTTCAGGAAACCGATTGCAGGGGGTAGACTGGAATTGCCCTGAAAGCATAGGGAAAGAGGCACAACGTCGACAATGATGCACTTGGCCAGAAAGGGCGTATGCGTTTTTTCCTGAATATATTCAGGGAAAAACACATATGCCCTTTTTGGCCAACCAAGCAAGCCTGTAAAGGAAATCTGCACTACAATGAAATCTCACTGCCCCCTGGGCAAAAGGGCCATCTGAAAAAAGTGTAAAATCCAGAAAGTTAGGACAGGATATGGAGAACAGGGAGCCTTGTTATGCTGCTTGGCAGGATGTAAATTGTGAACATCCACCCTGGAGAAGTATATGGTGTTTCCTGAAACACGTAAGAAATAAAGAAACACTGCCTATGGCAATGGCACTTATGGTCCTATTAGGGAAATTAAAATCAAAAACAGAGAGCCACCCCAAAGTTTGGAACGGCTGTGTTCCCAAGAAGCTCGTCTACAGTACCAGGTAAATATCCCAGAAAGCAAAAAATGGATAAAGAAGTTGTGGCACGTACGTGCGATGCAATAACACTCAGCAATGAAATCTGTGTCATCAGGCCCGGAGCGGCATAGTGAGTGGAGGCAGGTACGGTGATTCTACGTGAACTACGTCACACAGAAAAAGAAACATCATAAGATATCCCTAATACACAGAATGAAAACTTGACTACACATGAACAAAATTACAAAACAGAACAGGGTCGCAAATTTAGCAAACCAACTAGTGCTTGCTTATGGGGAAAGGTGCCTTGGGGTGCTGCATAAAACCAGAGACTGAAATTAGCACAGATAACTTTCCATAAGCCAAATATGTAATAGACAAGACCTACTCCTTGCTCAACGAAATGGACCCAACACCACATATTCAACGCCTAGGAATATACCTAACTAGGAAGAATCTTAAAACCCATGGATATGTATGTCTCCGTAAGAGAATCAAGCATGTGTACAGCGGCCGAAACGCAGCAGTGAAAATCCGATAAATCCCATTATCAAAATAAATTTCAAAAACAAAACACAAAGAGTGAAACAGAGAGAGCAATTCTTAAATAATTCACTCAGGGCATGTGATGGAACCGGGATTGACCACATCTACACCCAGAGCTGGTTGAGACATAAGGCTGGACACTTCAGGCTGATAGCATTGGTGAGTTTCGGTGAGCAAATGCAGACCCTTTGAAGTCATACTGCATGGTACCTATTCCATGGGTCCCAACTCTCCAGGTTCAAGGGATTCTTCCTCCAGCTAAAACAAGCATGGGAAACCCACAGTAAGGTCCACAGTGTGATTGGGAAACGATTTAAAATGCATCTCAGTTTTCGCATCCTGGTCCTCGGGTTCACCATTCCAGATGCTTTACTAACACTCTCCCCACTTGGAGAGTCAGTGCCTTTAACCTCCTGTTTGGCACAGCTTGCAATTTCTGTGCAAGATGAACAGGAATAGGGAGAAGCAATGAGAGACTAGCTATAGGTGTCTGCACGGGCAAATGTAACGCTCATTTCCCACCAGGAAGAGGAATTAACCAAAGGCTCAGCGTGCCCTGCCAGAAACAGATTAGTGCCTGAAGCAATCCTGCGGTTTTGTGCACTGGTCACAAGAAAGCGAGTTGAAGAAAGGAGCTCAGGGGCACTGTAATTCACAAACCTGCAGAGTTATAAATGACAGCTATCTTCCAAATATATATTGAAGTAAGCCTGCGAAGGGGACTTGAAAGCGGGGCAGAATTTCAGGAAAACGATTGCAGGTGGTAGACTGGAATTGCCCTGAAAGCATAGGAAAACAGGCAGAACGTCGACAATGATGCACTTGGCCAAAAAGGGCGTATGCGTTTTTTCTTGAATATATTCAGGAAAAAACGCATACGCCCTTTTTGGCCAACCAAGCAAGCCTGTAAATAAAATCTGCACTACAATGAAGTCTCCCTGCCCCCCGGGCAAAAGGGCCATCTGAAAAAAGTGTAAAATCCAGAAAGGTAGGACAGGATATGGAGAAGAGGGAGCCTTGTTATGCTGATTGGCAGGATGTAAATTGCCAACAGACACCCTGGAGAAGTGTATGGTGTTTTCTGAAACACGGAAGAAATAAAGCAACACAGCCTATGGTAATTGCACTTATGTTCCTATTGCTTAGGGAAATTAAAATAAGAAACAGAGCGCCACCCCAAAGTTTAGGACGGCTGTGTTCCCAAGAAGCTCGTCTACAGTACCAGGTAAATATCCCAGAAAGCAAAAAATGGATAAAGAAGTTGTGGCACGTACGTGCAATGCAATATCACTCAGCAATGAAATCTGTGTCATCAGGCCCATAGGGGCATAGTGAGTGGATGCAGGTACGGTGATTCTACATGAACTACGTCACACAGAAAAAGAAACCTCATAAGATATCACTAATACACGGAATGTAAACTTGACTACACATGAACTGAATTACAAAACAGAACAGGGTCTCAAATTTAGAAAACCAACTAGTACTTGCTTATGGGTAAAGGTGCCTTGGGGTGCTGCATAAAACCAGAGACTGAAATTAGCACAGATAACATTCCATGAGCCAAATATGTAATAGACAAGACCTACTCCTTGCTCAACGAAATGGACTCAACACCACATATTCAACACCTAGGAATATACCTGACTAGGAGGAATCTTAAAACCCATGGATATATATGTCTCCGTAAGAGAATCAAGCATGTGTACATCGGCCGAAACGCAGCAGTGAAAATCCGATAAATCCCATTATCAAAATAAAATTCGAAAACAAAACACAAAGACAGTGAAATAGAGAGCAATTCTTAAATAATTCACTCAGGGCATGTGATGCAACCGGGATTGACCACATCTACACCCAGAGCTGGTTGAGACATAAGGCTGGACACTTCAGGCTGATAGCTTTGGTGAGCTTCGGTGAGCAAATGCAGACCCTTTGAAGTCATACTGCATGGTACCCATTCCAGGGGTCCCAACTCTCCAGGTTCAAGGGATTCTTCCTCCAGCTAAAACATGCATGGGAAACCCAGAGTATCGTCCACCGTGTGATTGGGAAACGATTTAAAATGCATCTCAGTTTTCGTATCCTGGTCCTCGGGTTCACCATTCCAGATGCTTAACTAACACTCTCCCCGCTTGGAGAGTCAGTGCCTTTAACCTCCTCTTTGGCACAGCTTGCAATTTCTGAGCAAGATGAACAGGAATAGGGAGAACCAATGAGAGACTAGCTGTAGGTGTCTGCACGGGCAAATGTAACGCTCATTTCCCACCAGGAAGAGGAATTAACCAAAGGCTCAGCGTGCCCTGCTGGAAACAGATTAGTGCCTGAAGCAATCCTACGGTTTTGTGCCCAGCTCACAAGAAAGCGAGTTGAAGAAAGGAGCTCAGGGGCACTGTATTTCACAAACCTGCAGAGTTATAAATGACAGGTATCTTCCAAAAGTATATTGAAGTAAGCCGGCGAAGGGGACTTGAAAGCGGGGCAGAATTTCAGGAAAACGATTGCAGGGGGTAGACTGGAATTGCCCTGAAAGCATAGGAAAAGAGGCAGAACGTCGACAATGATGCACTTGGCCAAAAAGGGCAGAGGCGTTTTTTCCTGAATATATTCAGGAAAAAACGCATACACACTTTTTGGCCAACCAAGCAAGCCTGTAAAGGAAATCTGCACTACAATGAAGTCTCACTGCCCCCCGGGCAAAAGGGCCATCTGAAAAAAGTGTAAAATCCAGAAAGGTAGGACAGGATATGGAGAAAAGGGAGCCTTGTTATGCTGATTGGCAGGATGTAAATTGCCAGCAGCCACCCTGGAGAAGTGTATGGTGTTTCCTGCAACACGTAAGAAACAAAGCAACACAGCCTATGGCACTTCCACTTATGGTCCTATAGCTTACGGAAATTAAAATCAAAAACAGACAGCCACCCCAATATTTGGGACGGCTGTGTTCACAAAAAGCTCGTCTACAGTATCAGGTAAATATCCCAGAAAGCAAAAAATGGATAAAGAAGTTGTAGCACGTACGTACAAGGCAATATCACTCAGCAATGAAATCTGTGTCATCAGGCCCGTAGCGGCATAGTGAGTGGATGCAGGTACGGTGATTCTACGTGAACTACGTCACACAGAAAAAGAAACATCATAAGATATCACTAATACACGGAATGTAAACTTGACTACACATGAACTGAATTACAAAACAGAACAGGGAATCAAATTTAGAAAACCAACTAGTGCTTGCTTATGGGGAAAGGTGCGTTGGGGTGCTGCATAAAACCAGAGACTGAAATTAGCACAGATAACTTTCCATAAGCCAAATGTGTAATAGACAGGACCTACTCCTTGCTCAACGAAATGGTCCCAACACCACATATTCAACGCCTAGGAATATACCTGACTAGGTAGAATCTTAAAACCCATGGATATATATGTCTCCGTAAGAGAATCAAGCATGTGTACATCGGCCGAAACGCAGCAGTGAAAATCCGATAAATCCCATTATCAAAATAAAATTCGAAAACAAAACACAAAGACAGTGAAATAGAGAGCAATTCTTAAATAAATCTCTCAGGGCATGTGATGCAACCGGGATTGACCACATCTACACCCAGAGCTGGTTGAGACATAAGGCTGGACACTTCAGGCTGATAGCATTGGTGAGCTTCGGTGAGCAAATGTAGACCCTTTGAAGTCATACTGCATGGTACCCATTCCAGGGGTCCCAACTCTCCAGGTTCAAGGGATTCTTCCTCCAGCTAAAACATGCATGGGAAACCCAGAGTATCGTCCACCGTGTGATTGGGAAACGATTTAAAATGCATCTCAGTTTTCGTATCCTGGTCCTCGGGTTCACCATTCCAGATGCTTAACTGACACTCTCCCCGCTTGGAGAGTCAGTGCCTTTAACCTCCTCTTTGGCACAGGTTGCAATTTCTGAGCAAGATGAACAGGAATAGGGAGAACCAATGAGAGACTAGCTGTAGGTGTCTGCACGGGCAAATGTAACGCTCATTTCCCACCAGGAAGAGGAATTAACCAAAGGCTCAGCGTGCCCTGCTGGAAACAGATTAGTGCCTGAAGCAATCCTGCGGTTTTGTGCCCAGCTCACAAGAAAGCGTGTTGAAGAAAGGAGCTCAGGGGCACTGTATTTCACAAACCTGCAGAGTTATAAATGACAGCAGTCTTCCAAAAGTATATTGAAGTAAGCCGGCGAAGGGGACTTGAAAGCGGGGCAGAATTTCAGGAAAACGATTGCAGGGGGTAGACTGGAATTGCCCTGAAAGCATAGGAAAAGAGGCAGAACGTCGACAATGATGCACTTGGCCAAAAAGGGCAGAGGCGTTTTTTCCTGAATATTTTCAGGAAAAAACGCATACACACTTTTTGGCCAACCAAGCAAGCCTGTAAAGGAAATCTGCACTACAATGAAGTCTCACTGCCCCCCGGGCAAAAGGGCCATCTGAAAAAAGTGTAAAATCCAGAAAGGTAGGACAGGATATGGAGAAAAGGGAGCCTTGTTATGCTGATTGGCAGGATGTAAATTGCCAGCAGCCACCCTGGAGAAGTGTATGGTGTTTCCTGCAACACGTAAGAAACAAAGCAACACAGCCTATGGCACTTCCACTTATGGTCCTATAGCTTACGGAAATTAAAATCAAAAACAGACAGCCACCCCAATATTTGGGACGGCTGTGTTCACAAGAAGCTCGTCTACAGTATCAGGTAAATATCCCAGAAAGCAAAAAATGGATAAAGAAGTTGCAGCACGTACGTACAAGGCAATATCACTCAGCAATGAAATCTGTGTCATCAGGCCCGTAGCGGCATAGTGAGTGGATGCAGGTACGGTGATTGTACGTGAACTACGTCACACAGAAAAAGAAACATCATAAGATATCACTAATACACGGAATGTAAACTTGACTACACATGAACTGAATTACAAAACAGAACAGGGTCTCAAATTTAGAAAACCAACTAGTGCTTGCTTATGGGGAAAGGTGCGTTGGGGTGCTGCATAAAACCAGAGACTGAAATTAGCACAGATAACTTTCCATAAGCCAAATGTGTAATAGACAAGACCTACTCCTTG
Source organism: Phocoena phocoena (assembly GCF_963924675.1). Lineage (NCBI taxonomy): Eukaryota > Metazoa > Chordata > Mammalia > Artiodactyla > Phocoenidae > Phocoena > Phocoena phocoena. Next base: position 122,596,185 of record NC_089219.1, read on the forward strand.
CTCAACGAAATGGACCCAACACCACATATTCAACGCCTAGGAATATACCTGACTAGGAAGAATCTTAAAACCCATGGATATATATGTCTCCGTAAGAGAATCAAGCATGTGTACATCGGCCGAAACGCAGCAGTGAAAAGCCGATAAATCCCATTATCAAAATAAAATTCGAAAACAAAACACAAAGACAGTGAAATAGAGAGCAATTCTTAAATAAATCTCTCAGGGCATGTGATGCAACCGGGATTGACCACATCTACACACAGAGCTGGTTGAGACATAAGGCTGGACACTTCAGACTGATAGCATTGGTGAGCTTCGGTGAGCAAATGCAGACCCTTTGAAGTCATACTGCATGGTACCCATTCCAGGGGTCCCAACTCTCCAGGTTCAAGGGATTCTTCCTCCAGCTAAAACATGCATGGGAAACCCAGAGTATCATCCACCGTGTGATTGGGAAACGATTTAAAATGCATCTCAGTTTTCGTATCCTGGTCCTCGGGTTCACCATTCCAGATGCTTAACTGACACTCTCCCCGCTTGGAGAGTCAGTGCCTTTAACCTCCTCTTTGGCACAGGTTGCAATTTCTGAGCAAGATGAACAGGAATAGGGAGAACCAATGAGAGACTAGCTGTAGGTGTCTGCACGGGCAAATGTAACGCTCATTTCCCACCAGGAAGAGGAATTAACCAAAGGCTCAGCGTGCCCTGCTGGAAACAGATTAGTGCCTGAAGCAATCCTGCGGTTTTGTGCCCAGCTCACAAGAAAGCGAGTTGAAGAAAGGAGCTCAGGGGCACTGTATTTCACAAACCTGCAGAGTTATAAATGACAGCAGTCTTCCAAAAGTATATTGAAGTAAGCCGGCGAAGGGGACTTGAAAGCGGGGCAGAATTTCAGGAAAACGATTGCAGGGGGTAGACTGGAATTGCCCTGAAAGCATAGGAAAAGAGGCAGAACGTCGACAATGATGCACTTGGCCAAAAAGGGCAGAGGCGTTTTTTCCTGAATATTTTCAGGAAAAAACGCATACACACTTTTTGGCCAACCAAGCAAGCCTGTAAAGGAAATCTGCACTACAATGAAGTCTCACTGCCCCCCGGGCAAAAGGGCCATCTGAAAAAAGTGTAAAATCCAGAAAGGTAGGACAGGATATGGAGAAAAGGGAGCCTTGTTATGCTGATTGGCAGGATGTAAATTGCCAGCAGCCACCCTGGAGAAGTGTATGGTGTTTCCTGCAACACGTAAGAAACAAAGCAACACAGCCTATGGCACTTCCACTTATGGTCCTATAGCTTACGGAAATTAAAATCAAAAACAGACAGCCACCCCAATATTTGGGACGGCTGTGTTCACAAGAAGCTCGTCTACAGTATCAGGTAAATATCCCAGAAAGCAAAAAATGGATAAAGAAGTTGCAGCACGTACGTACAAGGCAATATCACTCAGCAATGAAATCTGTGTCATCAGGCCCGTAGCGGCATAGTGAGTGGATGCAGGTACGGTGATTGTACGTGAACTACGTCACACAGAAAAAGAAACATCATAAGATATCACTAATACACGGAATGTAAACTTGACTACACATGAACTGAATTACAAAACAGAACAGGGTCTCAAATTTAGAAAACCAACTAGTGCTTGCTTATGGGGAAAGGTGCGTTGGGGTGCTGCATAAAACCAGAGACTGAAATTAGCACAGATAACTTTCCATAAGCCAAATGTGTAATAGACAAGACCTACTCCTTGCTCAACGAAATGGACCCAACACCACATATTCAACGCCTAGGAATATACCTGACTAGGAAGAATCTTAAAACCCATGGATATATATGTCTCCGTAAGAGAATCAAGCATGTGTACAACGGCCGAAACGCAGCAGTGAAAAGCCGATAAATCCCATTATCAAAATAAAATTCGAAAACAAAACACAAAGACAGTGAAATAGAGAGCAATTCTTAAATAAATCTCTCAGGGCATGTGATGCAACCGGGATTGACCACATCTACACACAGAGCTGGTTGAGACATAAGGCTGGACACTTCAGACTGATAGCATTGGTGAGCTTCGGTGAGCAAATGCAGACCCTTTGAAGTCATACTGCATGGTACACATTCCAGGGGTCCCAACTCTCCAGGTTCAAGGGATTCTTCCTCCAGCTAAAACATGCATGGGAAACCCAGAGTATCGTCCACCGTGTGATTGGGAAACGATTTAAAATGCATCTCAGTTTTCGTATCCTGGTCCTCGGGTTCACCATTCCAGATGCTTAACTAACACTCTCCCCGCTTGGAGAGTTAGTGCCTTTAACCTCCTCTTTGGTACAGCTTGCAATTTCTGAGCAAGATGAACAGGAATAGGGAGAACCAATGAGAGACTAGCTGTAGGTGTCTGCACGGGCAAATGTAACGCTCATTTCCCACCAGGAAGAGGAATTAACCAAAGGCTCAGCGTGCCCTGCTAGAAACAGATTAGTGCCTGAAGCAATCCTGCGGTTTTGTGCCCAGCTCACAAGAAAGCGAGTTGAAGAAAGGAGCTCAGGGGCACTGTAATTCACAAACCTGCAGAGTTATAAATGACAGCTATCTTCCAAAAGTATATTGAAGTAAGCCTGTTAAAGGGACTTGAAAGCGGGGCAGAATTTCAGGAAACCGATTGCAGGGGGTAGACTGGAATTGCCCTGAAAGCATAGGGAAAGAGGCACAACGTCGACAATGATGCACTTGGCCAGAAAGGGCGTATGCGTTTTTTCCTGAATATATTCAGGGAAAAACACATATGCCCTTTTTGGCCAACCAAGCAAGCCTGTAAAGGAAATCTGCACTACAATGAAATCTCACTGCCCCCTGGGCAAAAGGGCCATCTGAAAAAAGTGTAAAATCCAGAAAGTTAGGACAGGATATGGAGAACAGGGAGCCTTGTTATGCTGATTGGCAGGATGTAAATTGTGAACATCCACCCTGGAGAAGTATATGGTGTTTCCTGAAACACGTAAGAAATAAAGAAACACTGCCTATGGCAATTGCACTTATGGTCCTATTAGGGAAATTAAAATCAAAAACAGAGAGCCACCCCAAAGTTTGGAACGGCTGTGTTCCCAAGAAGCTCGTCTACAGTACCAGGTAAATATCCCAGAAAGCAAAAAATGGATAAAGAAGTTGTGGCACGTACGTGCGATGCAATAACACTCAGCAATGAAATCTGTGTCATCAGGCCCGGAGCGGCATAGTGAGTGGAGGCAGGTACGGTGATTCTACGTGAACTACGTCACACAGAAAAAGAAACATCATAAGATATCCCTAATACACAGAATGAAAACTTGACTACACATGAACTAAATTACAAAACAGAACAGGGTCGCAAATTTAGAAAACCAACTAGTGCTTGCTTATGGGGAAAGGTGCCTTGGGGTGCTGCATAAAACCAGAGACTGAAATTAGCACAGATAACTTTCCATAAGCCAAATGTGTAATAGACAAGACCTACTCCTTGCTCAACGAAATGGACCCAACACCACATATTCAACGCCTAGGAATATACCTGACTAGGAAGAATCTTAAAACCCATGGATATATATGTCTCCGTAAGAGAATCAAGCATGTGTACATCGGCCGAAACGCAGCAGTGAAAATCCGATAAATCCCATTATCAAAATAAAATTCGAAAACAAAACACAAAGACAGTGAAATAGAGAGCAATTCTTAAATAAATCTCTCAGGGCATGTGATGCAACCGGGATTGACCACATCTACACCCAGAGCTGGTTGAGACATAAGGCTGGACACTTCAGACTGATAGCATTGGTGAGCTTCGGTGAGCAAATGCGGACCCTTTGAAGTCATACTGCATGGTACCCATTCCAGGGGTCCCAACTCTCCAGGTTCAAGGGATTCTTCCTCCAGCTAAAACATGCATGGGAAACCCAGAGTATCGTCCACCGTGTGATTGGGAAACGATTTAAAATGCATCTCAGTTTTCGTATCCTGGTCCTCGGGTTCACCATTCCAGATGCTTAACTAACACTCTCCCCGCTTGGAGAGTTAGTGCCTTTAACCTCCTCTTTGGTACAGCTTGCAATTTCTGAGCAAGATGAACAGGAATAGGGAGAACCAATGAGAGACTAGCTGTAGGTGTCTGCACGGGCAAATGTAACGCTCATTTCCCACCAGGAAGAGGAATTAACCAAAGGCTCAGCGTGCCCTGCTAGAAACAGATTAGTGCCTGAAGCAATCCTGCGGTTTTGTGCCCAGCTCACAAGAAAGCGAGTTGAAGAAAGGAGCTCAGGGGCACTGTAATTCACAAACCTGCAGAGTTATAAATGACAGCTATCTTCCAAAAGTATATTGAAGTAAGCCTGTTAAAGGGACTTGAATGCGGGGCAGAATTTCAGGAAACCGATTGCAGGGGGTAGACTGGAATTGCCCTGAAAGCATAGGGAAAGAGGCACAACGTCGACAATGATGCACTTGGCCAGAAAGGGCGTATGCGTTTTTTCCTGAATATATTCAGGGAAAAACACATATGCCCTTTTTGGCCAACCAAGCAAGCCTGTAAAGGAAATCTGCACTACAATGAAATCTCACTGCCCCCTGGGGAAAAGGGCCATCTGAAAAAAGTGTAAAATCCAGAAAGTTAGGACAGGATATGGAGAACAGGGAGCCTTGTTATGCTGATTGGCAGGATGTAAATTGTGAACATCCACCCTGGAGAAGTATATGGTGTTTCCTGAAACACGTAAGAAATAAAGAAACACTGCCTATGGCAATTGCACTTATGGTCCTATTAGGGAAATTAAAATCAAAAACAGAGAGCCACCCCAAAGTTTGGAACGGCTGTGTTCCCAAGAAGCTCGTCTACAGTACCAGGTAAATATCCCAGAAAGCAAAAAATGGATAAAGAAGTTGTGGCACGTACGTGCGATGCAATAACACTCAGCAATGAAATCTGTGTCATCAGGCCCGGAGCGGCATAGTGAGTGGAGGCAGGTACGGTGATTCTACGTGAACTACGTCACACAGAAAAAGAAACATCATAAGATATCCCTAATACACAGAATGAAAACTTGACTACACATGAACTAAATTACAAAACAGAACAGGGTCGCAAATTTAGAAAACCAACTAGTGCTTGCTTATGGGGAAAGGTGCCTTGGGGTGCTGCATAAAACCAGAGACTGAAATTAGCACAGATAACTTTCCATAAGCCAAATATGTAATAGACAAGACCTACTCCTTGCTCAACGAAATGGACCCAACACCACATATTCAACGCCTAGGAATATACCTAACTAGGAAGAATCTTAAAACCCATGGATATGTATGTCTCCGTAAGAGAATCAAGCATGTGTACAGCGGCCGAAACGCAGCAGTGAAAATCCGATAAATCCCATTATCAAAATAAATTTCAAAAACAAAACACAAAGAGTGAAACAGAGAGAGCAATTCTTAAATAATTCACTCAGGGCATGTGATGGAACCGGGATTGACCACATCTACACCCAGAGCTGGTTGAGACATAAGGCTGGACACTTCAGGCTGATAGCATTGGTGAGTTTCGGTGAGCAAATGCAGACCCTTTGAAGTCATACTGCATGGTACCTATTCCATGGGTCCCAACTCTCCAGGTTCAAGGGATTCTTCCTCCAGCTAAAACAAGCATGGGAAACCCACAGTATGGTCCACAGTGTGATTGGGAAACGATTTAAAATGCATCTCAGTTTTCGCATCCTGGTCCTCGGGTTCACCATTCCAGATGCTTTACTAACACTCTCCCCACTTGGAGAGTCAGTGCCTTTAACCTCCTGTTTGGCACAGCTTGCAATTTCTGTGCAAGATGAACAGGAATAGGGAGAAGCAATGAGAGACTAGCTATAGGTGTCTGCACGGGCAAATGTAACGCTCATTTCCCACCAGGAAGAGGAATTAACCAAAGGCTCAGCGTGCCCTGCCAGAAACAGATTAGTGCCTGAAGCAATCCTGCGGTTTTGTGCCCTGGTCACAAGAAAGCGAGTTGAAGAAAGGAGCTCAGGGGCACTGTAATTCACAAACCTGCAGAGTTATAAATGACAGCTATCTTCCAAATATATATTAAAGTAAGCCTGCGAAGGGGACTTGAAAGCGGGGCAGAATTTCAGGAAAACGATTGCAGGTGGTAGACTGGAATTGCCCTGAAAGCATAGGAAAACAGGCAGAACGTCGACAATGATGCACTTGGCCAAAAAGGGCGTATGCGTTTTTTCTTGAATATATTCAGGAAAAAACGCATACGCCCTTTTTGGCCAACCAAGCAAGCCTGTAAATAAAATCTGCACTACAATGAAGTCTCCCTGCCCCCCGGGCAAAAGGGCCATCTGAAAAAAGTGTAAAATCCAGAAAGGTAGGACAGGATATGGAGAAGAGGGAGCCTTGTTATGCTGATTGGCAGGATGTAAATTGCCAACAGACACCCTGGAGAAGTGTATGGTGTTTTCTGAAACACGGAAGAAATAAAGCAACACAGCCTATGGTAATTGCACTTATGTTCCTATTGCTTAGGGAAATTAAAATCAGAAACAGAGCGCCACCCCAAAGTTTAGGACGGCTGTGTTCCCAAGAAGCTCGTCTACAGTACCAGGTAAATATCCCAGAAAGCAAAAAATGGATAAAGAAGTTGTGGCACGTACGTGCAATGCAATATCACTCAGCAATGAAATCTGTGTCATCAGGCCCATAGCGGCATAGTGAGTGGATGCAGGTACGGTGATTCTACGTGAACTACGTCACACAGAAAAAGAAACATCATAAGATATCACTAATACACGGAATGTAAACTTGACTACACATGAACTGAATTACAAAACAGAACAGGGTCTCAAATTTAGAAAACCAACTAGTACTTGCTTATGGGTAAAGGTGCCTTGGGGTGCTGCATAAAACCAGAGACTGAAATTAGCACAGATAACATTCCATGAGCCAAATATGTAATAGACAAGACCTACTCCTTGCTCAACGAAATGGACTCAACACCACATATTCAACGCCTAGGAATATACCTGACTAGGAAGAATCTTAAAACCCAGGGATTTATATGTCTTCGTAAGAGAATCAAGCGTGTGTACAGCGGCATAAACACAGCAGTGAAAATCCGATAAATCCCATAATCAAAATAAATTTCAAAAACAAAACACAAAGACAGTGAAATAGAGAGCAATTTTTAAATAATTCACTCAGGGCATGTGATGCAACCGGGATTTATCACATCTACACCCAGAGCTGGTTGAGACATAAGGCTGGACACTTCAGGCTGATAGCATTGGTGAGTTTCGGTGAGCAAATGCAGACCCTTTGTAGTCATACTGCATGGTACCCATTCCATGGGTCCCTACTCTCCAGGTTCAAGGGACTCTTCCTCCAGCTAAAACATGCATGGGAAACCCAGAGTATCGTCCACCGTGTGATTGGGAAACGATTTAAAATGCATCTCAGTTTTCGTACCCTGGTCCTCGGGTTCACCATTCCAGATGCTTTACTAACACTCTCCCCGCTTGGAGAGTACATGCCTTTAACCTCCTGTTTGGCACAACTTGCAATTTCTGTGCAAGATGAACAGGAATAGGGAGAACCAATGAGATAGTAGCAGTAGGTGTCTGCACGAGCAAATGTAACACTCATTTCCCACCAGGAAGAGGAATTAACCAAAGGCTCCGCGTGCCCAGCTGGAAACAGATTAGTGCCTGAAGCAATCCTGCGGTTTTGTGCCCAGCTCACAAGAAAGCGAGTTGAAGAAAGGAGCTCAGGGGCACTGTAATTCACAAACCTGCAGAGTTATAAGTGACAGCCATCTTCCAAAAGTATATTGAAGTAAGCCTGCGAAGGGGACTTGAAAGCGGGGCAGAATTTCAGGAAAACGATTGCAGGGGGTAGACTGGAATTGCTCTGAAAGCATAGGAAAAGAGGCAGAAGGTCGACAATGATGCACTTGGCCAAAAAGGCCGTATGCGTTTTTTCTGAATATATTCAGGAAAAAACGCATACGCCCTTTTTGGCCAACCAAGCAAGCCTGTAAAGGAAATCTGCACTACAATGAAATCTCACTGCACCCCGGGCAAAAGGGTCATCTGAAAAAAGTGTAAAATCCAGAAAGGTAGGACAGGATATGGAGAACAGGGAGCATTGTTATGCTGATTGGCAGGATGGAAATTGTCAACAGTCACCCTGGAGAAGTGTATGGTGTTTCCTGAAACACGTAAGAAACAAAGCAACACAGCCTATGGCAATTCCACTTATGGTCCTATAGCTTAGGGAAATTAAAATCAAAAACAGAGAGCCACCCCAATATTTGGGACATCTGTGTTCATAAGAAGCTCGTCTACATTATCAGGTAAATATCCCAGAAAGCAAAAAATGGATAAAGAAGTTGTGGCACGTGCGTACAATGCA